>NW_017198625.1:0-7618 GCF_001704415.2 Capra hircus | reverse complement strand
GTCCCGACATACCCGTCTCCACTCGAGAGAAGCACGCGAGTGCCGCCCACATCAAGAGGAGGCCCCGTTTCCACCTCATAGCTCGATAGGAGGGATCCTTTCCCAGCGTGTTCGGGAAAGAATTCCCGCCTCCCGTCGCATCTCAAGAGGAGTTGCTCTCCACAGGAAAGGCGAGAGGAACTCAAGGGTCGTTCCACAATTCCCAGAGACCCCAGACGTCTCAGTCCATTCAGGGCAAACTGTTTCCCCTAAACTGCCTCGAATTTCAAGCCGAGGATCGACTCACACCACGGTGGCACGTGGAACAGCCCTGTGGGAAATCATCGAGGGAAAGCCTCGTGGGAAAGCCTCGAGGGAAAGCCTCTAGGGAAAGCCACAGATCCCTTGATCCACCCGAAGGGAAGCGTGACACTGCTGCTACAGCTCGGGAGGAAAGCACACGTGCATGACCCCACTCGAGATGAGGACTGACTCCCCTGGGGAGAATCCAGAAGTACCCCAAGATCCATGTCAGCACTGGATAGGAAACCTCAGGTTCCCAAACCGACTCCACACAAGGTCTTAGGCCCCAACATCGACGGGAGAGGAATCACGAGAGGCCCCCAAAGCAACTCGCATGGGGACTGGCCTTTCCTGAGGCCACCAGAGCGGGTCCCTGAGGTTCCTGTCGTAAGTCGAGAGCACCTGCCGCAACTCGAGAAAATCCAGGAGGTTCTCCCCTGCAGGCGAGATATGGCCCATTTCCACTGAGGCATCTTGAGGCTAATCACACCTAACCTCTGGAACTTCCAAAAGGGTCCTTCAGACCCTTGCTGCAACTCAAGAAGTTCCACGACATACCCGTCTCCACACGAGAGGAAGCACGAGAGTCGCGCCCACATCCAGAGGCGAGCCCCGTTTCCGCCTCTTAGCTCTGGAGGAGGGTTCCTTTCCCTGCGTGGTCGGGAAAGAATACCCGGCGTTCCCGTCGCATCTCAAGAGGAGGCGCTCACCACAGGAAAGGCGAGAGGAACTCCAGGGTGCTGCCACCATTCCCAGAGTCCCCCATATGTCTCAGTCCATTCCAGGGAAACCAGTTGTTCCTGCACTGCCTCGACTTTCAAGCCGAGGATCGACTCACACAACGGTAGCACTTGGGCCAGCCCTATGTGAAAGCCACGTGGGAACCCTCTTGGCAAAGCCTCGAGGAAAGCCACAGATCCCTGGATCCACGCGAAGGGAAGCGTGACACTGCTGCTACAGATCGGGAGGAAAGCGCACGTGCATACCCCCACTCGAGTCGAGGACTGACTCTCCTGGGGAGACTCCAGAAGTACCCAAGATCCATGTCAGCACTGGAGAGGAATCTTCAGGTTCCGGAATCGAATCCACAGAAGGTCTTAGGCCACGGCATCGATGGGAGAGGAATCCCGAGAGGCCCCCGAGCACCTCGCATGGGGACTGGCCTTTCCTGAGGCCGCCAGAGGGGTCCCTGAGGTCCCCGTCGTAAGTCGAGAGCACCTGCCGCAACTCGAGAAAATCCAGGAGGTTCTCCCCTCCAGGCGAGATGAGGCCCATTTCCGCTGAGGCGTCTCGAGGCTAATCACACCTAACCCCTGGAAATTCCAAAGTGTCCTTTACACCCTTGCTGCAACTCAAGAAGTTCCCCGACATACCCGTCTCCACTCGAGAGGAAGCACGAGAGTCCCGCCTGCATCCAGAGGAGCCCCGTTTTCACCTCATAGCTGGAGAAGAGGGATCCTTTCCCTGCGTGGTTGGGAAAGAATTCCCGGGGTTCCCGTCGCATCTCAAGAGGAGGCGCTCTCCACAGGAAAGGCGAGAGGAACTCCAGGGTCGTGCCAACATTCCCAGAGTCCCCAGATGTCTCAGTCGATTCCAAGGAAACCTTTTTTCCCTGCACTGCCTCGACTTTCAAGCCCAGGATCGACTCACACCATGGTGGCCCGTGCGACAGCCCTGTGGGAAAGCCTCATGGGAAAGCCTCGAAGGAAAGCCTCAGATCCCTTGATCCACGCTAAGGGAAGCGTGACACTGCTGCTACAGCTCCGGAGGAAAGCTCATGTGAATGCCCCCACTCTGACGAGGACTGACTCCACTGGGGAGACTCTAGAAGAACCCCAAGATCCATGTCAGCACTGGAGAGGAATCCTCAGGTTCCGGTAACGACTCCACACAAGGACTTAGGCCCCGGCATCAATGACAGTGGAATTCTAAGAGGCCCCCGAGCAACTCCCATGGGGACTGGCCTTTCCTGAGGCCACCAGAGCGGGTCCCTGACGTCCCCGTTCTACGTGGAAAGCACCTGGCACAACTCGAGAAAATCCAGGAGTTTATCCCCTCCAGGCGAGATGAGGCCCATTTCCACTGAGGCGTTTCGAGGCTAATCACATCCAAGATTTGGAACTTCCAAAGGATCCTTCACACCCTTGCTGCAACTCAAGAAGTTCCCCAATATACCCGTCTCCACTCGAGAGGAAGCACGAGAATCCCGCCCACATCCAGAGGAGCCCCGTTTCCGCCTCCTAGCTTGAGAGGAGGGATTCTTTCCCTGCGTGGTCTTGATAGGATTCCTGGCGTTCCCGTCGCATCTCAAGTGGAGGCGCTCTCCACAGGAAAGGCGTCAGGAACTCCAGGGTCGTGCCACTAATCCCAGAGTCCCCCAGATGTCTCAGTCCATTCCAGGGAAACTTGTTTTCCTTGCACTGCGTAGACTTTCAAGCCGAGGATCGACTCACACCTCGGTGGCACGTGCGACATCCCTGTGGAAAGCCCCGTGGGAAAGCCATAGATCCCTTGATCCAAGCGATGGGAAGCGTGACATTGCTGCTACAGCTCAGGAGCAAAGCGCGCGTGCATTCCCCCACTCGAGACAAGGACTGACTCCCCTGGGGAGACTCCAGAAGTACCCCAAGATCCATATCAGCACTGGAGAGGAATCCTTAGGCTCCTGCTCCGACTCCTCACAAGGTATTTGGCCCCGGCATCGACGGGAGAGGAATCCCGAGATGCCCCCGAGCAACTCGCATGGGGACTGTCCTTTCCTGAGGCACCAGAGTGGGTCCCTGAGGTCCCCGTTGTAAGTCGAGAGCACCTGCCGCATCTCGAGAAAATCCAGGAGGTTCTCCCCTCCAGGCGAGATGAGGCCCATTTCCTCTGAGGCGTCTTGAGGCTAATCACACCTAACCTCTGGAACTTCCAAAGGGTCCTTCACACCCTTGCTGCAACTCAAGACGTTCCCCGACATACCCGTCTCCACTCGAGAGGAAGCACGAGAGTCCCGCCCACATCCAGAGGAGCCCCGTTTCCAACTCCAAGCTCGTGAGGAGGGATCCTTTCCCTGCGTGGTCGGGAAAGAATTCCCGGCGTTCCCATCGCATTCACGAGGAGGCACTCTCCAGAGAAAAGGCGAGAGGAACTCCAGTGTCGGCCACCATTCCCAGGGTCCCCCAGATGTCTCACAACATTCAAGAGAAACCTGATTTCCGTGCACTGCCTCTTCTTTCAATCTGAGGATCGACTCACACCACGGTGGCACGTGGGACAGCCCTGTGGGAAAGCCTCGTGGGAAAGCCTCGTGGGAAAGCCTCGAGGGAAAGCCTCAGATCCCTTGATGCTCGCGAAGGGATGCGTGACACTGCTGCTACAGCTCGGGAGGAAAGCGCACGTCCTTCCCCCCACTCGAGACGAGGACTGACTCCCCTGGGGAAACTCCAGAAGTACCCCAAGATCCATGTCAGCACTGGAGAGGAGTCCTCAGGTTGCGGCACAGACTCCACACAAGGTCGTAGGCCCCGGCATCGACGGGAGAGGAATCCTGAGAGGCCGCCGAGCAACTCGCATGGGGACTGGCCTTTCCTGAGGCCACCAGAGCGGGTCCCTGAGGTCCCCGTCGTAAGTCGAGAGCACCTGCCGCAACTCGAGAAAATCCAGGAGGTTCTCCCCTCCAGGCGAGATGAGGCCCAAATCCGCTGAGGCGTCTTGAGGCTAATCACACCTAACCTCTGGAAATTCCAAAGGGTCCTTCACACCCTTGCTGCACCTCAAGAAGTTCTCCGACATACCCGACTCCACTCGAGAGGAAGCAAGAGAGTCCAGCGCACATCCAGAGGAGCCCCGTTTCCGCCTCCTAGCTCGAGAGGAGGGATCCTTTCCCTGCGTGTTCGGGAAAAAATCACAGGCGCTCCCGTCGCATTTCAACAGGAGGCGCTATCCACAGGAAAGGCGAGAGGAACTCCAGGGTCGTGCCACCATTCCCTGAGGCCCCCAGATGTCTAAGTCCATTCCAGGGAAACCTGTTTTCCCTGCACTGCCTCGACTTTCAAGCCGAGGATCGACTCACACCACGGTGGCACGTGGGACAGCCCTTTGGGAAAGCCTCGTGGGAAAGCCTCGTGGGAAAGCCTCGAGGGAAAGCAAAAGATCCCTTGACCCTCGCGAAGGGATGCGTGACACTGCTGCTACAGCTCGGGAGAGAAGCGCACGTGCATGCCCCCACTCGAGACGAGGACTGACTCCCCTGGGGAGACTCCAGAAGTACCCCAAGATCCATGTCAGCACTGGAGAGGAGTCCTCAGGTTGCGGCACAGACTCCACACAAGGTCTTAGGACCGGGCATCGACGGGAGAGGAATCCTGAGAGGCCCCCGAGCAACTTGCATGGGGACTGGCCTTTCCTGAGGCCACCAGAACGGGTCCCTGAGGTCCCCGTCGTAAGTCGAGAGCACCTGCCGCAACTCGAGAACATCCAGGAGGTTCTCCCCTCCAGGCGAGATGAGGCCCATTTCCGCTGAGTCGTGTCAAGGGTAATCACACCTAACATCTGGAACATCCAAAGGGTCCTTCACACCCTTGCTGCAACTCAAGAAGTTCCTCGACATACCCGTCTCCACTCGAGAGGAAGCATGAGAGTCCCGCCCACTTCCAGAGGAGCCCCGTTTCCGCCTCCTGGCTCGAGAGGTGGGATCCTTTCTCTGCGTGTTCGGGAAAGAATTCCCGGCGTTCCCGTCGAATCTCAAGAAGAGTCGCTCACCACAGGAAAGCCGAGAGGAACTCCAGGGTCGTGCCACCATTTCCAGAGTCCCCCAGATGTCTCAGTCCATTCCAGGGAAACCTGTTTTCCCTGCACTGCCTCGACTTTCACTCCGGGGATCGACTCACACCACAGTGGCAAGTGGGACAGCCCTGTGGGAAAGCCTGGAAGGAAAGCCACAGATCCCTTCTTCTTCGCGAAGTGAAGCATGACACTGCTGCTACAGCTCTTGAGGAAAGCGCACGTGCATGCCCCCACTCGAGACGAGGACTGACTCCCCTGGGGAGACTCCAGAAGTACCCCAAGATCCATGTCAGCACTGGAGAGGAATCCTCAGGTTCCGGCACCGACTCCACACAAGATCTTAGGCCCCAGCATCGAAGGGAGAGGAATACCGAAAGGCCCCCGAGCAACTCGCATGGGGACTGGCCTTTCCTGAGGCCACCAGAGCGGGTCCCTGAGGTCCCCGTCGTAAGTCGAGAGCACCTGCCGCAACTCGAGAAAATCCAGGAGGTTCTCCCCTCCAGGCGAGATGAGGCCCAAATCCGCTGAAGCGTCTCGAGGCTAATCACACCTAACCTCTGGAAATTCCAAAGGGTCCTTCACACCCTTGCTGCACCTCAAGAAGTTCCCCGACATACCCGTCTCCACTTGAGAGGAAGCACGAGAGTCCCGCCCACATCCAGAGGAGCCCCGTTTCCGCCTCCTAGCTCGAAAGGAGGGATCCTTTCCCTGCGTTTTCGGAAAAAAATTCCAGGCGTGCCCGTCGCATTTCAAGAGGAGGCGCTATCCACAGGAAAGGCGAGAGGAACTCCAGGGTCGTGCCAAAATTCCCTGAGTCCACCAGATGTCTCAGTCCATTCCAGTGAAACCTGTTTTCCCTGCACTGCCTCGACTTTCAAGCCGAGGATCGACTCACATCACGGTGGTACGTGGGAGAGCCCTGTGGGAAAGCCTCGTGGGAAAGCCCCGTGGGAAAGCCTCGAGGTAAAGCCACAGATCCCTTGATCCACGCGAAGGGAAGATTGCCACTACTGCTACAGCTCGGAAGGAAGGCGCACATGCATGCCCCCACTCGAGACGAGGACTGACTCCCGTGGGGAGACTCCAGAAGTACCCCAAGATCCATTTCAGCACTGGAGAGGAATCCTCAGGTTCCGTCACCGACTCCACACAAGGTCTTAGGCCCCGGAATCAACGGGAGAGGAATCCCGAGAGGCCCCCGAGAAACTCGCAAGGGGACTGGCCTTTCCTGAGGACACCAGAGCGAGTCCTGAGGTCCCCGTCGTAAGTCGAGAGCACCTGCCGCAACTCGAGAAAAATCGAGGAGGTTCTCCCCTCTAGGCGAGATGAGGCCCATTTCCGCTGAGGCGTCTCGAGGCTAATCACACCTAACCTCTGGAACTTCCAAAAGGTCCTTCACACCCTTGCTGCAACTCAAGAAGTTCCCCAGACATACAAGTCTCCACTCGAGAGGAGGCACGAAAGTCCCGCCCAAAACCAGAGGAGCCCGTTTCTCCCTCATAGCTCGAGAGCAGGGATCCCTTCCCTCCGTGGTCGGGAAAGAATTCCCAGCGTTCCCGTCGCATCTCTAGAGGAGGCGCTCTCCACAGGAAAGGCGAGAGGAACTCCAGGGTCGTGCCACCATTCCCAGAGTCCCCAGATGTCTCAGTCCATTCCAGGGAAACCTGTTTTCCCTGCACTGCCTCGACTTTCAAGCCGAGGATCGACTCACACCACGGTGGCACGTGGACAGTCCTGTGGGAAAGCCTCGTGGGAAAGCCTCGTGGGAAAGCCTCGAGGGAAAGCCACAGATCCCATTGATCCACGCGAAGGGAAGCGGGACACTGCTGCTACAGCTCGGAAGGAAAGCGCACGTTCATGCCCCCACTCGAGACGAAGACTGACTCCCCTGGGGAGACTCCAGAAGTACCCCAAGATCCATGTAGGCATGGAGAGGAATGCTCAGGTTCGGCCCGACTCCACACAAGATCTTAGGCCCCGGCATCGAAGGGAGTGGAATCCCGAGAGGCGCCCTAGCAACTCGCATGGGGACTGGCCTTTCCTGAGGCCACCATAGCGGGTCCCTGAGGTCCCCGTCGTAAGTCGAGAGCACCTGCCGCAACTCGAGAAAATCCAGGAGGTTCTCCCTCCAGGAGAATGAGGCCCATTTCCGCTGAGGCGTCTCGAGCTTATCACATCTAACATCTTTAACTTCCAAGGGTCCTTCACCCTTGCTGCAACTCAAGAAGTTCCCCGACATACCCGTCTCCACTCGAGAGGAAGCATGAGTGTCCCACCCAAATCCAGAGGAGACCCATTTCCGCCTCCTGGCTCGAGAGGAGGTATCCTTTCCCTGCGTGGTCGGGAAAGAATTACCGGCATTCCCGACGCAACTCAAGAGGAGGCGCTCTCCACAGAATGGAGAGGAACTCCAGGGTCGTGCCACCATTCCCAGAGTCCCCCAGATGTCTCCGTCCATTCCAGGGAACCTGTTTTCCTGCACTGCCTCGACTTTCAAGCGAGGATCGACTCACACCACGGGCACGTGGACACCCCTATGGGAAAGTCTCGTGGGAAAGCCTCGTGG
>NW_017198624.1:0-19736 GCF_001704415.2 Capra hircus | reverse complement strand
GTGTGATCAAGGGATCTGTGGCTTTCCCTCGAGGCGCGACTTTCCACGTTGCTTTCCCACAGGGCTGTCCCAGGTGCACCGTGTTGTGAGTCGATCCTCGGGCTTGAAAGTTGAGGCAGAGCAGGGAAAACAGGTGTCCCTGGAATGGACTGAGACATCTGGGGGACTCTGGGAATGGTGGCACGACCTGGAGTTCCTCTCGCCTCCTGTGGAGAGCGCTCCACTTGGGATGCAAGGGGAACACAGGGAATTCTTCCCAACGCAGGGAAAGGATCCCCTTCGAGCTAGGAGGCGGAATCGGGCTCCTTTGGATGTGGGGGACTCTCGTTCTTCCTCTCGAGTGGAGACGGGTATGTCGGGGAACTTCTTGAGTTGCAGCAAGGGTGTGAAGGACCCTTTCGAAGTTCCAGAGGTTAGATGTGATTAGCCTCGAGCCCCTCAGCGAAAATGGCCTCATCTCGCCTGGAGGGGAGAACCTCCTGGATTTTCTCGAGTTGCGGCAGGTGGTCTCGACTTACGAGGGGACCTCAGGGACCCGCTCTGGTGGCCTCAGGAAAGGCCAGTCCCATGCGAGTTGCTCGGGGCTCTCGGGATTCCTCTCCCCTTGATGCCGGTAAGACCTTGTGTGGAGTCGGTGCCGGAACCTGAGAATTCCTCTCCAGTGCTGACATGGGTCTTGGGGTACTTCTGGAGTCTCCCCAGGGGAGTCAGTCCTCGTCTCGAGTGGGGGCATGCACGTGGGCTTTCCTCCCGAGCTGTAGCCGCAGTGTCACGCTTCCCTTTGCGTGGATCAAGGGATCTGTGGCTTTCCCTCGAGGCTTTCCCACGAGGCTTTTCGAGGCTTTCCACAGGGCTGTCCTCGTGCCACCGTGGTGTAGGTCGATCGTCGGCTTGAAAGTCGAGGCAGTGCAGGGAAAACAGGTTTCCCTGGAATGGACTGAGAAATCTGGGGACTCTGGAATGGTGGCACGACCCTGGAGTTCCTCTCGCCTTTCCTGTGGAGAGCGCCTCCTCTTGAGATGCGACGGGAACGCCGGGAAATCTTTCCGACCGCAGGGAAAGGACCTCTTTCGAGCTAGAAGCGGAAACGGGCTCCTCTGGATGTGGGCGGGACTCTCGTGCTTCCTCTCGAGTGGAGACGGGTATGTCGGGGAACTTCTTGAGTTGCAGCAAGGGTGTGAAGGACCTTTCGGAAGTTCCAAGGTTTAGGTGTGATTAGCCTCGAGACGCCTCAGCGGAAATGGGCCTCATCTCGCCTGGAGGGGAGAACTCCTGGATTTTTCTCGAGTTGCCGGCAGGTGCTCCTCGACTTACGACGGGACCTCAGGGACCCGCTCTGGTGCCTCAGGAAAGGCCAGTCCCCATGCGAGTTGCTGTTGGGGGCCTCGGAATTCCTCTCCCGTCGAATGCGGGGCTATAGATCTTGTGTGGAGTCGGTGCGGAACCTGAGGATTCCTCTCCAGTGCTTGACATGGATTCTTGGGTACTTCTGGAGTCTCCCCAGGGTAAGTCAGTCCTCATTGTCTGAGTGGGGGCATGCACGTGCGACTTTCCTCCAGAGCTGTAGCAGCAGTGTCCACGACTTCCCTTCGCGAGGATCAGGGATCTGTGGCTTTCCTCTGGAGGCTTTCCCACGAGGCTTTTCAGATCCACAGGGCTGTCCACGTGCCACCGTGGTGTGAGTCGTTCTCGGATTGAAAGTCGAGGCAGTGCAGGGAAAACAGGTTTCCCTGGAATGGACTGAGACATCTGGGGGACTCTGGAATGGTGGCACCACCCTGGAGTTCCTCTCGCCTTTCCTGTGGAGAGCACCTCCCCTTGAGATGTGACGAAAACGCCGGGAATTCTTTCCCGACCACGCAGGGAAAGGATCCCTCCTCTCGAGCTAGGAGGCGGAAACGGGGCTCCTCTGGGTGTGGGCGGGACTCTCGTGCTTCCTCTCGAGTGGAGACGGGTATGTCGGGGATCTTCTTGAATTGCAGCAAGGGTGTGAAGGACCCTTTGGAAGTTCCAGAGCTTAGGTGTGATAAGATCGAGACCTCAGCGGAAATGGGCCTCATCTCGCCTGGAGGGGAGAACCTCCTGGATTTTCTCGAGTTGCGGCAGGTGCTCTCGACTTACGACGGGTACCTCAGGGACCCGCTCTGGTGGCCTCAGGAAAGGCCAGTCCCCATGGAGTTGCTCGGGCCTCTCGTATTCCTCTCCCGTCGATGCCGGGCCTAAGACCTTTTGTGGATTCGGTGCCAGAACCTGAGGATTCCTCTCCAGTGCTGACATGGATCTTGGGGTACTTCTGGAATCTCCCCAGGGGAGTCAGTCCTCGTCTCGAGTGGGGGCATGCACGTGCGCTTTCCTCCGAGCTGTAGCAGCAGTGTCACGCTTCCCTTCGCGTGGATCAAGGGATCTGTGGCTTTCCCTCGAGGCTTTCCCACGAGGCTTTCCGAGGCTTTCCACAGGGCTGTCCCAGTGCCACCGTGGTGTGAGTCGATCTTCGGCTTGAAAGTCGAGGCAGTCCAGGGAAAACAGGTTTCCCTGGAATGGACTGAGACATCTGGGGGACTCTGGGAATGGTGGCACGACCTGGAGTTCCTCTCGCCTTTCCTGTGGAGAGCGCCTCTCTTGAGATGCGACGGGAACGCCGGGAATTCTTTCCCGACCACGCAGGGAAAGGATCCCTCCTCTCGAGCTAGGAGGCGGAAAAGGGGCTCCTAAGGATGTGGGCGGGACTCTCGTGCTTCCTCTCGAGTGGAGACGGGTATGTCGGGGAACTTCTTGAGTTGCAGCAAAGGTGTGAAGGACCCTTTGAAGTTCCAGAGTTTAGGTGTGATAAGCTTCGAGACTCCTCAGCGGAAATGGGCCTCATCTCGCCTGGAGGGGAGAACCTCCTGGATTTTCTCGAGTTGCCGCAGGTGCTCTCGGACTTCGACGGGGACCTCAGGGACACGCTCTAGTGCCTCAGGAAAGGCCCGTCCCCATAGCGAGTTGCTCGTGGGCCTCTAGCGATTCCTCTCACGTCTATGCCGGGGCCTGAGACCATTGTTGTGGAGTTCGGTGCCTAGAACCTGAGGATTCCTCTCCAGTTCTGACATGGATCTTGGGGGTACTTCTGGAGTCTCCCAGGGAGTCAGTCCTCGTCGTCGAGTGTGGCGTGCACGTGCGCTTTCCTCCCGAGCTTTAGCAGCAGTGTCACGCTTCCTTTGCGTGGATCCAGGGATCTGTGGCATTCCTCAGTAGGCTTTCCCACGAGGCTTTCCACTAGGCTTTTCACAGGGCTCTCCCACGTGCCACTGAGTTCTGAGTCGATCCTCGGCTTGAAAGTCGAGGCATTGCGGGGAAAACAGGTTTCCCTGGAATCGACTGAGACATCTGGGGGCTCTGTGAATGGTGGCACGACCCTGAGTTCCTCTCTCCTTTCCTGTGGAGAGCGCTCTTCTTGAGATGGGACGGGAACGCCGGAAATTCTTTCCCGACCACGAAGGGAAAGGATCCCTCCTCTCGAGCTATGAGGCTGAAACGGGGCTCTTCTGGTTGTGGGCGGGACTCTCGTGCTTCCTTTCGAGTGGAAACGGGTATGTCGGGGAACTTCTTGAGTTGCAGCAATGGGTGTGAAGGGCCCTTTGGAAGTTCCAGAGGTTAGGTGTGATTAGCCTCGAGATGCCTCAGCGCAAATGGGTCTCATCTCGCCTGGAGGGAGAACCTCCTGGATTTTCTCGAGTTGCGCCAGGTGCTCTCGACTTACGACGGGGACCTCAGGGACCCGCTTTGGTGCCTCAGGAAAGGCCAGTCCCCATGCGAGTTGCTCGGGAGCCTCTCGTGATGTCTCTCCCTCTCCAATGCTGTCTTGGATCTTGACTGGCCTTTCCTGAGGCCACCAGAGCGGGTCCCTGCGGTCCCCATTGTAAGTCGAGAGCACCTGCCGCAACTGGAGAAAATCAAGGATGTTCTCCCTCCAGGCAAAATGAAGCCTATTTCCGCTGACACATCTCAAGGCTAAGCACACTTAAACTCTGGAACTTCCAAAAGGGTCCTTCACACCCTTGCTGCAAATCAAGAAGTTCCCCGACATACCCGTCTGCACTTAAGAGGAAGCACGATAGTTCCGCCCACATCCAGAGGAGCCCCGTTTCCGCCTCATAGCTCGAGAGGAGGGATCCTTTCCCTTCGAGGTCGGGAAAGAATTCCCGGCGTTCTCGTCGCATCTCAAGAGGAGGCGCTCTCCACAGGAAAGGCGAGAGGAACTCCAGGGACATGCCACCATTCTCCGAGTCCCCCAGATGTCTCAGTCCATTCCAGGGAAACCTGTTTCCCCGCACTGACTCGACTTTCAAGCCGAGGATCGACTCACACCACTGTGGCACGTGGGACAGCCCTGTGGCAAAGCCTCGTGGGAAAGCCTCGTGGGAAAGCCTCGAGGGAAAGCCACAGATACCTTGATCCACGAGATGGGAAGCGCGACACTGCTGCTACCGCTCGGGAGGAAAGCGCACGTGCATGACCCCACTCGAGCCGAGGACTGACGCAAGCTTGGGAGACTCCAGAAGTACGCCAAGATCCATGTCAGCACTGGAGAGGAATCCTCAGGTTCCGGTCCCGACTCCACACAAAGTCTTAGGCCCGGCATAGACGGGAGAGGAATCCTGAGAGGCCCCCTAGCACCTCGCATGGGGACTGGCCTTTCCTGAGGTCACCAGAGCGGGTCCCTGATGTCTCCGTCGTAACTCGAGAGCACCTGACGCAACTCGAGAAAATCCAGGAGGTTCTCCCCTGCAGGCGAGATGAGGCCCGTTTCCACTGAGGTGTCTCGAGGCTAATCACACGTGAACTCTGGAACTTCAAAAGAGTCTTTCACAGTCATGCTGCAACTCAAGAAGTTCCCTGACATACCCGTCTCCACTCAAGAGGAAACACGAGGGTCCCGGCCACATCCAGAGGAGCTCCGTTTCCGGCTCGTAGCTCGAGATGAGGGATCCTTTCCCTACATGGTCGGGAAAGAATTTCCGGCATTCCCATCGCATCTCAAGAGGAGGCGCTCTCCAAAGGAAAGGGGAGAGGAACTGCAGGGTCGTGCCACCATTCCAAGACTCCCCCAGATGTCTCAGTCCATTCCACAGGAACCTGTTTTCCCTGCACTGCCTCGGCTTTCACGCCGAGGATCGACTCACACCACCGAGACACGTGGGACAGCCCTGTGGGAGAGCCTCGTGGGAAAGACTCGAGGGAAAGTCACAGATCCCTTGGTCCACGCAAGCAGAAGCATGACACTGGCTGCTACAGCATGGGAGGAAAGGGCACACTCATGCTCGCCACTCGAGACGAGGCCTGAATCCCCTGGGGAGACTCCAGAGGTAGCCCAAGATCCATGTCAGCACTGGAAAGGAATCCTCAGGTTCCGGCACCGACTGCACACAAGGTCTTAGGCCCCGACATCGAAGGGAGAGGAATCCCGAGAGGCCCCCGAGCAACTCGCATGGGGACTGGCCTTTCCTCAGGCCACCTAAGCGGGTACTTGAGGTCCAGGTCGTAAGTCGAGAGCACCTGCCGCAACTCGAGAAAATCCAGGAGGTTCTCCCCTCCAGGTGAGATGAGGCCCATTTCCGCTGAGGCGTCTCGAGGCTAATCACACCTAAACTCTCGAACTTCCAAAGAGTCCTTCACACCCTTGCTTCAACTCAAGAAGTTCCCCAACATACCCGTCGCCACTTGAGAGGAAAGCAAAGGATCCCGCCCATATCCAGTGGAGCCCCTTCTCTGCCTCATAGCTCGAGAGGAGGGATCCTTTCAGTGCGTGGTCGGGAAAGAATTCCCTGCATTCCCATCGCATCTCAAGAGGAGGCGCTCGCCACAGGAAAGGCGAGAGGAACTCCAGGGTCGTGCCACCATTCCCAGAGTCCCCAAGATGTCTCAGTCCATTCCAGGGAAAACTGTTTTCCTGGCACTGCCTCCACTTTCAAGCCGAGGATCGACTCACACCACGGTTGCACGAGGGAAAGCCCTGTGGGAAAGCCTCGTGGAAAGCGTCGTGGTAAACCCTCGAGGGAAAGCCACTGATCCCTTGATCCACACGAAGGGAAGCGTGACACTGCTGGCTACAGCTCTGGAGGAAAGCACACGGTGCAAGCCCCAACTCGAGACGAGGACTGACTCCCCTGGGGAGACTCCAGAAGTACCGCCAAAATCCATGTCAGCACTGGAGAGGAATACTCAGGTTCCGGCACGGACACGACACAAGGTCTTAGGGCCCGGCTACGACGGGAGAGGAATTCCGAGAGGCCCCCTAGCCACTCGCATGGGGACTGGACCTTTTCCTGAGGCCACCAGAGCGGGTCCCTGAGGTCCCTGTCGTAAGTCGAGGACACCTGCCGCAACTCGAGAAAATCCAGGAGGTTCTCGCCTTTCAGGGGAGATGAGGCCCATTTCCGCTGTGGCGTCACGAGGCTAATCACACCCTAACCTCTGGAACTTCCCAAAGGGTCCTTAACACCCTTGCTGCAACTCAAGAAGTTACCCCACATACCCGTCTCCACCCGAGAGGAAACACGAGAGTCCACGCACATTCAGAGTAGCCCTGTTTCCCGACCTCCTAGCTCGAGAGGAGGGATCCTTTCCCTGCGTGTTCGGTCAAGAATTCCCGGCTTTTCCCCCGTCGCATCTCCAGAGGAGGCGCTCTCCACACGAAAGACGAGAGGAACTCCAGGGTCGTGGCCACCATTCCCAGAGTCCCCCATGTGTCTCAGTCCATTCCAGGGAAAACTGTTTTCCCTGCACTGCCTCGACTTTCTAAGCCGAGGATCGACTCACACCACTGTAGCACGTTGGACAGCCCTGTGGAAAAGCCTCGTGGGAAAGCCTCGAGGGAAAGCTCGAGGGAAAGCCAGAGATCCCTTGATCCACGCGAAGGGAAGAGTGACACTGCTGCTACAGCTCGGGAGGAAAGCGCACGTGCATGACCCCACTCGAGACGAGGATTTACTCCTGGGGAGACTCCAGAAGTACCCCCAAGAACCATTTCAGCACTGGAGAGGAATCCTCAGGTTATGGCACCGGACTCCAAAACAAGGTCTTAGGCCCTGGCATCGATGGGAGAGGAATTCCGAAAGGCCCCTGAGGCAACTCACATGGGTACTGGCCTTTCCTGAGGCCACCAGAGCGGGTTCCTGAGGTCCCCGTCCTAAGTCGAGAGCACTGCCGCAACTCGAGAAAATCCAGGAGGTTCTCCCCTCCAGGCGAGATGAGGCCCTTTTCCTCTGAGGCGTCTCGAGGCCTAACCATACCTAACATCTGGAACTTCCAAAGGGTCCTTCACACCCTTGCTGCAACTCAAGAAGTTCCCCGACATACCTGACTCCACTCGAGAGGAAGCACGAGAATCCCGCCCACATCCAGAGGAGCCCCGTTTCCGCCTCATACCTCGAGGTCAGGTATCCTTTCCCTGCATGTTCGGGAAAGAATTCCCGGTGTTCCCGTCGCATCTCATGAGGAGGCGCTCTCCACAGGAAAGGCGGAGGAACTCCAGGGTCATGCCACCATTCCAAGAGTCCCCCAGATATCTCAGTCTGCCGGGGTCCAGCCCCGCTGGATCCAGGGGAATTCGACGGATGGACGGCGTTGTCGTGGAAAGTCTTTTTTATTTATTAATGTAAGATTAGATTAAGAAATTATAGTGTAGTAAGAAGATTAACTGGAGGAAAAGGGCTGAATATCTTGGTTTACGTGGAAGGCCAATAAAATTCCAGACAAAGAATTTTCACCATCTACGTTGGGCCACCAGCCCCTGCTTGAATATCTAAGGGTGCCTCACCTTAAGCTCCTTTCGTGCAGGTCTTAACAGCCAGGCAAGTAAGTAGACCTGGCGAGCCTCCGCGCCCCTGGTGGAGATTCAGCCTGAAGTTAAAGTAAAAAGCAGAGAGAAGGAAAAGGGAGAGAAGAAGAAAGAGAGAAAAAGACACGGGGGGAGCCTGAGTCTCAAGAAACCAGGCCGAGAGACTAGTTCGAGAAACTGGTCCGAGAAACTGGCCCCATCCTTTATTGTTCATAAAGCTTTTATACTTTTGATAAAAACATGGAGTTCAATGGGTAACACAAAATTATGTAGCGTTTGCACCCCAGACTCTTTCTGTACATCATTTTGTATACAAAAGGTCTCTGGTGATTTACATTATCTTCTGGCCAAGAGGCTTGTTAAACACTTTTTGGCTCTCTTCCTTATGAATGTTAATTTTGTTTCCTCTGAAGTGTTTTTCTTTAATCTGCATTTCCTTAAAGCATTAAAGTTACATCTCTATAAAACAAAGGTGCAGTGGGTTATAACAAAGAAGGTACTTAACTCAAAGATCTAATGTTCCTAATACCAGGTCTACTACTTGTTTTTTTAATATACCAACTCTATCTAAAATAAAGGATATGAAAATTTAGCAGCAAGCATTGACCCAAAAAATGAAACTTTTAATCAGTCCTATTATAAAGATTTTGACTCCTCGGATGCCCCTACATTCCTAGGATGCTTTAAGCTTCCTGTGCCTCCTGGGGAAAGGAGGCCTCAAACAATCACATGCCCAGCTGTACGAGTCCTGCAGGCAGGCTAGAAAGCATTCAGAGGGGTTTTTGGATTGAAACACTCTTTCAAATGCTGAAGACTAAAGCCCTGAATTGACTTTTTCCAGAAAATGTCAGAAGAGTGGAAAAGCAGAGCAAAAAAGCCGGCAGATTTTTGTTGGGGTATGTGCGTAGGAACTTCCAGAGGGGTCCCTGAAGTCTGAACACACCATGCCTATGTCAGCTTTCCTTCCTCATGACGTTATCACGGCGGGAGTCCTCATACTGGCTCCCAGCATCAGTCCAATCCAGAGGAACCTGTTTTCCCTGCACTGCCTCGACTTTCACGCTGAGGATCAACTCACACCACGGTGGCACGAGGGAAAGCCCTGTGAGAAAGCCTCGTGGGAAAGCCTCCAGGGAAAGCCACAGATCCCTTGATCCACACGACGGGAAGCGTGACCCTGCTGCTACAGCTCGGGAGGAAAGCACACGTGCGTGCCCTCACTTGAGAGGAGGATTGACTCTCCAGGGGAGACTCCAGAAGAACCCCAATATCCATGTCAGCACTGCAGAGGAAACCTCAGGTTCCGGCCCCGAACCACACAAGTTGTTCGGCCCGGGCATCAACAGGAGAGTTATCAAGAGAAGCCCCCCAGCATCTGGCATGGGGACTGGCCTTTGATGAAGCCACCAGAGCGGGTCCCTGACGTCCCCGTCGTAAGTCGGGAGCACCTGCCGCAACTCGAGAAAATCCAGGAGGTTCTCCCCTCCAGGCGAGATGAGGCCCATTTCCAATGAGGTGTCTCGAGGCTAATTACATCTAATCTCTGGAACTTCCAAAGGGTCCTTCACACCCTTGCTGCAACTCAAGAAGTTCCCCGACATTCCATCTCCACTCGAGAGGAAACACGAGGGTCCTGCCCACATCCAGAGTAGCCCCGTTTCATCCTCCTAGCTAGAGATGAGGGATCCTTTCCCTGCTTGGTCGGGAAAGAACTTCCGGCATTCCCCGTCGCATCTCAGGTGGAGGCGCTCTCCACAGGAAGGGAGAGAGGAACTCCATGGTCGTGCCACCATTTCAAGCGTCCCCAGATGTCTCAGTCCATTCCAGAGGATCTTGTTTTTACAGAGTGCCTAAACTTTCATGCCGAGGATCGCCTCACACCACGGTGGCACGGGGGACAGCCCTGTGGGAAAGCCTCGTGGGAAAGCCTCTAGGAAAAGCCTAAGAGGAAAAGCCACAGATCATTGATCCACGCGACGGGAAGCATGACACTGCTGCTACAGCTCGGAGGAAGGGGCATGCCGCATGCCCCCACTCGAGACCGAGGACTGATTCCCCTTGGGAGACTTCAGAAGTATCCCAAAAACATGTCAGCACTGGAGAGGAATACTCAGGTTCTGGCCCCCACTCCACACAAGGTCTTGGGCCCCGGCATCTACCGGTGAGGAATCCCGAGAGGCCCTCTAGCAACTCACATGGGAACTGGTCTTTCCTAAGGCCAACAGAACGGGTCCCTGAGGTCCCCGTCGTAAGTCGAGAGCACCTGCCACAACTCGAGAAAATGAAGGGAGATTCGCCCCTTCAGGCGAGATGAAGCCCATTTCCACTGAGACGTCTCGAGGCTAATCACACCTAACCTCTGGAACTTCCAAAGGGTCCTTCACACCATAGCTGCAACTCAAGAAGTTCCACGAGAGACCCGTCGCCACTACATAGGAATCACCAGGGTACCACCCACATCCCAGAGGAGCCCCAATTCCCCCTCCTAGCTCAATGTGAGGGATCCTTTCCCTGATTGGCCGGGAAAGAATTCCTGTCGTACCTGTCGCATCTCAAGAGGAGGCACGCTCCGCAAGAAAGGTGAGAGGAACTCCAGGGTCGTTCCACCATTCCAAGAGTCCCCCAGAAGTCTCAGTCCTTTACAGAGGAACTTGTTTACCCTGCACTGCCTCGACTGTTCACGGCGGAGGACCGACACACCACGATGGTGGCACGTGGGACAGCCCTGTGGGAAAGCCTCGTGGGAAAGCCTCGAGGGAAACAAGAAACCCCTTGATCAACCCAACGGGAAAATTGACTCTGCTCCTAATGCTCGGGAGAAAAGCGCACGTGCATGCCCCATTGGAGACGAAGATGACTCCCCTGTGGAGACTCCAGTAGTACCCCAAGATCCATGTTAGCACTGGAGAGGAAACCTCAGGTTCAGGGCACCGACTCCAAACAAGGTCTTAGGCCCCGTCATCGACCGGAGAGGAATCCCGAGAGGCCCCTTAGCAACTCGCAAGTCGACTGGCATTTCCTGAGTGGACCAGAGCGGGTTACATAAGTCCCGGTCGTAACTGGAGAGCACCTGCTGAAACTCGAGAAAATCCAGGAGGTTCTCCCCTGCAGGCGAGATGAGGCCCATTTCCGCTGAGGCGTCTCGAGTCTAATCACACCTAACCTCTGGAACTTCCAAAGGGTCCATCACACCCTTGCTGCAACTCAAGAAGTTCACCGACATACCCGTCTCCACACGAGAGGAAGCACCAGAGACCCCGCCCACATCCAGAGGAGCCCCGTTTCCGGCCTCCTAGCTCGAGAGGAGGGATCCTTTCCCTGCGTAGACAGGAAAGAATTCCTGGCGTTCCTGGCGCATCTCAAGAGGAGGCGCTCTCCACAGGAAAGGCGAGAGGAACTCCAGGGTCGTGCCACCATTCCCAGAGTCCCCCAGATGTCTCAGTCCATTTCAGGGAAACCTGATTTCCCTGCACTGCCTCGAATTTCTAGCCGAAGATCGACTCACACCAGGATGGCACATGAAACAGCCCTGTGGGAAAGCCTCGTGGGAAAGCCACGAGGGAAAGCCACAGATCCCTTGATCCATGCAAAAGGAAGCGTGACACTGCTGCTACAGCTTCGGGAGGAAAGCGCACGTTCATGCCCCCACACAAGACGACGACTAACTCCCCTGGGGAGACTCCAGAAGTACCCCAAGATCCATGTCCACACTGGAGAGGAATCCTCCGGTTCCGGCACCGACTCCATACAAGGTCTTAGGCCCCGGCATCGAAGGGAGAGGAATCCTGAGAGGCCCCCGAGGAACTCGCATGGCTCCTGGCCCTTCCTGAGGCCACTAGAGCGGGTCCCTGAGGTCCCCGTCGTAAGTCGAGAGCACCTGCCGCAACTAGAGAAAATCCATTAGGTTCTCCCCTCCAGACGAGATGAGGCCCATTTCCGCTGAGGCGTCTCGACGCTAATTACACCTAACCTCTGGAACTTCCAAAGGGTCCTTCACACCCTAGCTGCAACTCAAGAGGTTCCAGGAGAGACCCGTCAGCCACTCCATAGGAATCACCAGGGTACCACCCACATCCAGAGGAGCCCCAATTCCCCCTCCTGGCTCAAAATGAGGGATCCTTTCCCTGATTGGCCGGGAAAAATTCCTGTCGTACCTGTCGCATCTCAAGAGGAGGCACGCTCCACAAGAAAGGTGAGAGGAACTCCAGGGTCGTTCCACCATTCCAAGAGTCCCCCAGATGTCTCAGTCCTTTCCAGAGGAACTTGTTTACCCTTCACTGCCTCGACGTTCACGGGGAGGACTGACTCACACGATGGTGGCACGTGGGACAGCCCTGTGGGAAAGCCTCGTGGGAAAGCCTCGTGGGAAAGCCTCGAGGGAAAACAAGAAACCCCTTGATCAACCCAACGGGAAAATTGACTGTGCTCCTAATGCTCGGGAGAAAAGCGCACGTGCATGCCCCCATTGGAGATGAAGATGACTACCCTGTGGAGACTCCAGTAGTACCCAAGATCCATGTCAGCACTGGAGAGGAAACCTCAGGTTCGGGCACCGATTCCAAACAAGGTCTTAGGCCCCGTCATCGACCGGAGAGGAATCCCGAGAGGCCCCTTAGCAACTCCAAGTCGACTGGCATTACCTGAGCGGACCAGAGCGGGTTACATAAGTCCCGGTCGTAACTGGAGAGCACCTGCTGACACTCGAGAAAACCCAGGAGGTTCTCCCCTGCAGTCGAAATGAGGCCCATTTCCGCTGAGGCGTCTCGAGTCTAATCACACCTAACCTCTGGAACTTCCAAAGGGTCCTTCACACCCTTGCTGCAACTCAAGAAGATCCCCGACATACCCCTCTCCACTCGAGAGGAAGAACAAGAGTCCCGACCACATCCAGAGGAGCCCCGTTTCAGCCTCGTACCTCGCGGTCAGGTATCCTTTCCCTGTATGTTCCGGAAAGAATTCCCGGTGTTCCCGTCGCATCTCATGAGGAGGCGCTCTCCACAGGAAAGGCGAGAGAAACTCCAGTGTCGTGCCATCATTCCAAGAGTCCCCCAGATATCTCAGTGTGCCGGTGTCCAGCCACGCTGCATCCAGGGAATTCGACGGATGGACGGCGTTGACGTGGAAAGTCTTGTGTATTTATTAATGTAAGATTAGATTAAGAAATTATAGGGTAGTAAGAAGATTAACTGGAGGAAAAAGGCTGAATAGCTAGGTTTACGCGGAAGGCCAATAAAATTCCCGACAAGGAATTTTCTGGCGGACTCTGGGAATGGTGGCACGACCCTCGAGTTCCTCTGTGACTTTCACACTAGGCTTTCCCACAGGGCTTTCCCACGAGTCTTATCCACAGGGCTGTCCCATGTGCCACCGTGGTGTGAGTCGATCCTCGGCTTGAAAGTCGAGGCAGGGCAGGGAAAACAGGTTTCCCTGGAATGGACTGAGACATCTGGGGGACTCTGGAATGGTTGCACGACCCTGGAGTTCCTCTCGCCTTTCCTGTGGAGAGCACCTCCTCTTGAGATGCGACGGGACGCCGGGAATTCTTTCACGACCACGCAGGGAAAGGATCCCTCCTCTCGAGCTAGGAGGCGGAAACGTGGCTCCTCTGGATGTGGGCGGGACTCTCGTTCTTCCTCTCGAGTGGAGACGGGTATGTCGGGGATCTTACTGAGTTGCAGCAAGGGTGTGAAGGACCCTTTGGAAGTTCCAGAGGTTAGGTGTGATTAGTCTCGAGACGCCTCAGCGGAAATGGGCCTCATCTCGCCTGGAGGTGAGAACCTCCTGGATTTTTCTCGAGTTGCGGCAGGTGCTCTCGACTTACGACGGGGACCTCAGGGACACGCTCTGGTGGCCTCAGGAAAGGCCAGTCCCCATGCGAGTTGCTCTGGGGCCTCTCGGGATTCCTCTCCCCTCGATGCCGGGGCCAAAGATCTTGTGTGGAGTCGGTGCCGGAACCTGAGGATTCCTCTCCAGTGCTGACATGGATCTTGGGGTACTTCTGGAGTCTCTCCAGGGGAGTCAGTCTTCGTCTCGAGTGGGGGCATACATTTGCGCTTTCCTCCCGAGCTGTAGCAGCAGTGTCACGCTTCCCTTCGCGTATATCAAGGGATCTGTGGCTTTCCCTCGAGTCTTTCCCAGGAGGCTTTCCCATGAGGCTTTCCCACAGGGCTGTCCCACGTGGCACCGTGGTGTGAGTCGAACCTCGGCTTGAAAGTCGAGGCAGTGCAGGGAAAACAATGGACTGAGACATCTAGGGGACTCTGGGAATGGTGGCACGACCCTGGAGTTCCTCTCGCCTTTCCTGTGGAGAGCACCTCCTCTTGAGTTGCGACGGGAACACGGGGAATTCTTTCCCCACCACGCAGGGAAAGGATCCCTCCTCTCGAGCTAGGAGGCGGAAACGGGGCTCCTCTGGATGTGGGCGGGACTCTCGTGCTTCCTCTCGAGTGGAGACGGGTATGTCGGGGAACTTCTTGAGTTGCAGCAAGGGTGTGAAGGACGCTTTGGAAGTTCCAGATGTCAGATGTGATTAGCCTCGAGACGCCTCGGCGGAAATGGGCCTCATCTCTCCTGGTAGGGGAGAACCTCCTGGATTTTCTCGAGTTGCGGCTGGTGCTCTCGACTTACGACGGGGACCTCAGGGACCCGCCATGCTGGCATCAGGAAAGGCCAGTCCCCATGCGAGTTGCTTGGGTCTTCTGGGGATTCCTCTCCCGTCGATGCTGGTGCCTAAGACCTAGTGTGGAGTTGTTGCCGGAACCTGAGGATTCCTCTCCAGTGCTGACATGGATCTTGGGTACTTCTGGAGTCTCCCCAGGGGAGCCAGTCCTCGTCTCGAGATGGGGCATGCACGTGCGATTTCCTCCCAAGCTGTAGCAGCAGTATCACGCTTCCCTTCGCGTGGATCAAGGGATCTGTGGCTTTCCCTTGAGGCTTTCACAGGAGGCTTTCACACGAAAGTTTTCCCACAGGGCTGTCCCACGTGCCACCGTGGTGTGAGTCGATCCTCGGCTTGAAAGTCGATGCAGTGCAGGGAAAACAGGTTTCCCTGGAATGGACTGAGACATCTGGGGGACTCTGGGAATGGTGGCACGACCCTGGAGTTCCTCTCGCCTTTCCTGTGGAGAGCGCCTCCTCTTGAGAAGCGACGGGAACGGCGGGGAATTCTTTCCCGACCACGCAGGGAAAGGATCCCTCCTCTTCGAGCTAGGAGGGGGAAACGGGGCTCCTCTGGATGTGGGCGGAACTCTCGAGCTTCCTCTCGAGTGGAGACGGGTATGTCGGGGAACTTCTTGAGTTGCAGCAAGGGTTGAAGGACCCTTTGGAAGTTCCCGAGGTTAGGTGTGATTAGCCTCGAGACGGCTCAGCGGAAATGGGCGTCATCTCGCCTGGAGGAGAGAACCTCCTGGATTTTCTCGAGTTGCGGCAGGTGCTCTCGACTTACCACGAGGACCTCAGGGACCCTCTCTGGTGGCCACAGGAAAGGCCAGTCCCCATGCGAGTTGCTCGGGGGCCTCACGGGATTCCAATCCCGTCGATGCCAGGGCCTAAGACCTTGCGTGGAGTCGGTGCCGGAACCTGAGGATTCCTTTCCAGTGCTGACATGGATCTTGGGGTACTTCTGGAGTCTCCCCAGCGGAGTCAGTCCTCGTCTCGAGTGGGGGGATGCCACGTGCGCTTTCAATCCCTATTTGTAGCAGCAGTGTTGCGCTTACCCTTCGCGTCAATCAATGGTTCTGTGGCTTTTCCTCGAGCTTTCCCGAGGCTTTCCCACAGGGCTGTCCCACGTGCCACCGTGGTGTGAGTCGATCCTCGGCTTGAAATTGGAGGCAGTGAAGGGAAAACAGGTTTCCCCAAGAATGGACTGAGACATCTCGGGAACTCTGGGAATGGTGGCAGGACCCTGGAGTTCCTCTCGCCTTTCCTGGGAGAACGCCTCCTCTTGAGATGCGACGGAAACGCCGGGAATTCTTTCCCCACCACGCAGGGAAAGGATCCCTCCTCTCGATCTTGGAGGCGGAAACGGGGCTCCTCTGGATGTGGGCGGGACTCTCGTGCTTCCTCTCGAGTGGAGACTGGTTTGTCGGGGAACTTCTTGAGTTGCAGCAAGGGTGTGAAGGACCCTTTGGAAGTTCCAGTTGTCAGATGTGATTAGCCTCGGAGACGCCTCAGCGGAAATGGGCCTCATCTCTCCTGGAGGGGAGAACCTCCTGGATTTTCTCGAGTTGCGGCAGGTGCTCTCCCACTTACGATGGGGACTCAGGGACCCGCCTCTGGTTGCCTCAGGAAAGGTCAGTCCCCATGCAGTTGCTCGGGGGCCTCTCGGGATTCCTCTCCCGTCGATGCCGGGGCCTTAGACCTTGTGTGGAGTCGGTGCCAGATCCTGAGGATTCCTCTCCAGTGCTGACATGGATCTTGAGGTACTTCTGGAGTCTCCCCAGGGTAGACAGTCCTCGTCTCGAGTGGGGGCATGCACGTGCGATTTCCTCCCGAGCTGTAGCAGCAGTGTCACACTTCCCTTCGCGTGGATCAAGGGATTTGTGGCTTTTCCTCGAGGCTTTCCCAGGAGGCTTTTCCACGAGGCTTTCCTACAGGGCTGTCCCACGGCACCGTGGTGGAGTCGATCCTCGGCTTGAAAGTAGAGGCAGTGCAGGGAAAACAGGTTTCCCTGGAATGGACCTGAGGCATCTGGGGGACTCTGGGAATGGTGGCACGACCCTGGAGTTCCTCTCGTCCTTTCCTGTGGAGAGCGCCTCCTCTTGAGATGCGACGGGAAACGCGGGAATTCTATTCCCCACACGCAGGGAAGGATCCCTCCTCTCGAGCCAGGAGGCGGAAACGGGGCTCCTCTGGATGTGGGCGGGACTCGCGTGTTCCTCTCGAAGTGGAACGGGTATGTCGCGGAACTTCTTGAGTTGCAGCAAGGGTGTGAAAGGACCCTTTGGAAGTTCCAGATGTTAGATGTGATTAGCCTCCAGAGTCGCCTCAGCGGAAATGGGCCTCATCTCGCCTGGAGGGGAGAACGCTCCTGGAGTTTTCTCGAGTTGTGGCAGTGCCTCTCGACTTACGACGGGGACCTCAGGGACCCGCTCTGGTGGCCTCAGGAAATGCCCAGTCCCCATGCGAGTTGCTCGGGGGCCTCTCGGGATTCCTCTCCCGTCGATGCCGGGCCTAAGATCTTGTGTGGAGTCGCTGCCGGAACCTGAGGCATTCCTCTCTAGTGCTGACATGGATCTTGGGGTACTTCTGGAGTCTCCCCAAGGGAGTCAGTCCTCATCTCGAGTGGGGGCCATGAGACGTCGCTTTCCTTCCCGAGCTGTAGCAGCAGTGTCAATTCTTCCTTCGAGTGGATCAAGGGATCTGTGGCTTTCCCTCGAGGCTTTCCCATGAGGCTTTCTCACGAGGCTTTCCCACAGGGCTGTCCCACGTGCCACCGTGCTGTGAGTCGATCCTCGGCTTGAAAGTCGAGGCAGTGCAGGGAAAACAGGTTTCCCTGAAATGGACTGAGATATCTGGGGTACTCTGGGAATGGTGGCACGACCCTGGAGTTCCTCTCACCTTTCCTGTTGGAGAGCGCCCTCCTTCTTGAGTTGTGACGGGAAGACCGGGAATTCTTTCCCGACCACGCAGGAAAGGATTACCTCCTCTCTAGCTGTGAGCGGAAACGGGGCTCCTCTGGTATGTGGGCGGGACTCTCGTGCTTCCTCTCGAGTGGAGACAGGTATGTCGGGGAACTTCTTGAGTTGCAGCAAGGGTGTGAAGAACCCTTTGGAAGTTCCAGAGTGTTTAGGATGTGATTAGCCTCGAGACGCCTCAGCGGAAATGGGCCTCATCTCGCCTGGAGGGGAGAACCTCCTTGGATTTTTCGAGTTGGGACAGGTGATATCGACTTAAGACGGGGACCTGAGGGACCCGCTCTGGTGGCCTCAAGAAAGGCCATTCCCCATGCGAGTTGCTCGGGGCTCTCGGATTCCTCTCCCGTCGATGCCGGTGGCCTAAGACCTTGTGTGGAGTTCGGTGCCAGGAACCTGAGGATTTCCTCTCCAGTGCTGACATGGATCTTGGCATCCTTAAAGGCGAGATGAGCCCCATTTCCGCTGAGGCGTCTCGAGGCTAATCACACCTAACCTCTGGAACTTCCAAAGGGTCCTTCACACCCTTGCTGCAACTCAAGGAGTTCTCTGACATACCCGTCTACACTCGAGAGTATCAAGATCTTCCCGCCCACTTTCAGAGGAGCACTGTTTCCACCTCATAGCTCGAGAGGAGGGATCGTTTCCCCTGCGTGGTCTGGAAAGCATTCCCGGCGTTCCCGTCGCATCTCAAGAGGAGGCCCTCTCCACAGGAAAGGCTAGAGAAACTCCAGGGTCGTTCCACCATTTCCCAGAGTCCCCCAGATGTCTCTGTCAATTCCAGGGAAACCTGTTTTCCCTGCACTGCCTCGACTTTTAAGCCGAGGATCGACTCACACCACGGCGGCACGTGGGACAGCCCTGAGGAAAATCCTCGTGGGAAAGCCTCATTGGAAAGCCTCGAGGGAAAGCTGCAGATCCCTTGATACATGCTAAGGGAAGTGTGACACTGCTTCCACAGATCGGGAGGAAATTGAACGTGCATGCCCCCACTCGAGACTAGGACTGACTAACGTGGGGAGACTCCAGAAGAACCCCAAGATCCATGTCCGCACTGGAGAGGAATCCTCACGTTCCGGCACCGACTCCACACAAGGTCTTAGGCCCCGGAATCGACGGGAGAGGAAACCCAAGAGGCCCCCGAGCAACTCGCAAGGGGACTGGCCTTTCCTGAGGCCACCAGATCTGGTCCCTGAAGTCCCCGACGTAAGTCGACAGCAGCCTGCCGCAACTCGAGAAAATCCAGGAGGTTCTCCCCTCCAGGCCAGATGAGGCCCATTTTTCCTGAGGCCTCTCGAGGCTAATCACACCTATCCTCTGGAACTTCCAAAGGGTCCTTCACACCCTTGCTGCAACTCAAGAAGTTCCCCGACATACCCGTCTCCACTCGAGAGGAAGCACGAGAGTCCCGCCCACATCCAGAGGAGACCCGTTTCCGGCCTCCTAACTCGAGAGGAGGGATCCTTTCCCTGCGTGGTCGGGAAAGAATTCCCGGCGTTCCCGTCTCATCTCAAGAGGAGGCGCTCTCCACAGGAAAGGCGAAGGAACTCCAGGGTCATGCCACCATTCCCAGAGTCCCCCAAATGTCTCAGTCCATTCAGGGAAACCTGTTTTCCCTGCACTGCCTCGACTTTCAAGCCGAGGATCAACTCACACCACGAAGCAACGAGGGACAGCCTTGTGGGAAACCCTCGAGGAAAGCCTCGATGGAACGCCACAGATCCCATGATCCACGCGAAGGAAAGCGTGACACTGCTGCTACAGCTCGGGAGGAAAGCGCACGTGCATGCCCCCCACTCGAGACGAGGACTGACTCCCCTGGGGATACTCCAGAAGTACCTCAAGATCCATTTAAGCACTGGAGAGGAATCCTCAGGTTCCGGCACCGACTCCTCACAAGGCCTCAGGCCCGGCATCGACGGGAGAGGAATCCCGAGAGGCCCTGAGCAACTCGCATGGGGACTGGCCTTTCCTGAGGCCACCAGAGCGGGTCCCTGAGGTCCCCGTCGTAAGTCGAGAGCACCTGGGGTAACTCGAGAAAATCAAAGAGGTTCTCCCCTCCAGGCGAGATGAGGCCCATTTCCGCTGTGGCGTCTCAAGGTTAATCACACATAACCTCTGGAACTTCCAAAGGGTCCTTCACACTTTGCTGCAACTCAAGAAGTTCCCTGAGATACCGTCTCCACTCGAGAGGAAGCACGAGAGTCCAACCACATCCAGAGAGCCACGTTCTCCGCCTCCTAGCTCGAGAGGAGGGATCTCGGCCGCGAAGTGTGTGAACGGAA
>NW_017198623.1:0-7618 GCF_001704415.2 Capra hircus | reverse complement strand
TACCAAAATCTTAAATAAGGCTTATTTACTTTACCGAAGTAAAAAAACAGATGATGAAAACAATTATAAAATCAATGAAAGGTAAAAAAACTCATAGTCTGTTATCAAAAAAATTGCATTTCTAAGAAAAACTTTTGTGCTCTTAACCTAGAGAGGAGACTAAATTCCATCTGGTACCAGCTTACCAGAAGACAAACAAACAAACAAACAAATTATCGGTAAGCTTAAAAAAAGTATATTCCATATATCTTGAAGTAGCAGTATTTCTGCAAAGGCATCAGTGTGTGAAACCATAGAGGACATTGGTTAAAACCTGATTAAATAGAAATTGACAATGTAATCTGGTCACTGCTGCGACTTGAAATGCTTTTAATATGATAACTGGAATTATAACTGACAGCATTTGACCAGGACATATCAGATTTTCACGGATGTCACATAATTTCTAGGATATCTATATTAGGAACTGAAGGAATCTTTGAACCTAGGAAAGAAAAACAACAGTCTCAAAGGCCCTTGCTGAATATCTATCAGCAAGGAATGTCTTTGCAAGGACGCAAAGTGAAGGGAAAATACACCGACCTGCCTCTGCAACTTCGGTCCTCTGAGCAGATCTGGAGGTCTCCCTTTGTATAAGCTAACCTGTTCCTTCCAAATGGAGTTTGCAACAAAAACAAGTGGCCGCCTATTTCTTCCCCGAAGGAGGCTCTCTTTCCCCACATCCTGCGAACTCCCTTTCCCAGCCTCCTGGGAAAAGCGCTTTTTGCAGTTCCTTTCAGAAAATCCTATGGACGGAAGAAGCCTGGTAGGCTGCAGTCCGTGGGGTCGCTGAGGGTCAGACACGACTGAGCGACTGCACTTTCATTTTCACTTTCATGCATTGGAGAAGGAAATGGCAACCCACTTACTGTTCTTGCCGGAGAATCCCAGGACGCGGGGAGCCTAGTGGGCTACCGTCTATGGTGTCGCACAGAGTCGAACACGACTGAAGCAACTTAACAGCAGCCAGCAGCAGCAGTTCCTTTCTTAGGGCAGTTATCCCTGAGATTGGGACCTGGAAAGGCAGAGCCACCTCCACACACACGTCTTTTTTGTCTCCTTTCCTCTGGAGGAGAGCTCTAGTGAGCCTAGGTCTGTCAGGAAAATTCTTGGCTTTGACAGGATCACACCCGGTGTGTGAACCTGCATACCTGACCTAGGGGCCACAGGCGCACCTGTTTTGCTCGAGTGGGTCCTGGAGGGGTGCAGCATAGCAAGAGCTTAAAAATCCATCCAATTTGTCTTTTTTTTTTTTTACCTCAGAGAGAACGAGTTTGCTCCACCTCCACCCTTTGGCAGTGTGGAGGGAAGAGGGTACCACCCTCTCCCAAAGGGGACATAGGGCCTACCAGGAGAGAAAGGCCCCTTGAGGAGCTGAGCCCAGGTAGGCAGCCAGTGATGTCAAGCACACTCCCGCTGCTTGCTTCTTCATGGGCACTCCCACGATCTGCTAGGAATGTCTTTGCAAGGATCTCAAAGGGAAAGGAAGATACATGGCCCTGTCTCTGGAACTTCAGTCCTCTGAGCAGATCTGGAGGTCTTGAGCTGTATAAGCAAACCTGTTCCTTCCAAATAGAGGCTTGCAAACACACCCCGGTGGTTGCCTCTTCTTCCCCGAAGAAGTCTTTCTTTCCCCACATGCTGCGAACTCCCTGTCCCAACCTCCAAGAATAGCGCTTCTTGCCATTCCTTTCTTAGAGGCAGTTATCTCTGAGCCTGGGGCCGTAGGAGTAGCCCCACACTCACAGGAAAGGCAAAGACTCCTCCATACATCTCCTCTATCCCTTTGCTCCGGAGGAGAGCTCTAGTGAGCCTAGGTCTTTCAGGAAAATTCTTGGCTTGGACAGGATCTCACCCTGTTTGTGAAGCTGCATACCCAACCAGGGGCCACAGAGCACCTGTTTCAGTAAAGTGGGCCCTGAAAGGGTGCAGCCTAGCAAGAGCTTGAAAATCCATTCAATTGCTGTTTTTGTACCTCTGACAGAGCGAGCTTGGCTCCACCCTTTGGCAGTGAGGAGAAAAGAGGCATGACACCCTCCCCAAGGGGACATGGGGCCTACTTCGAGAGAAAGGCCCCTTGTGGAGATGAGGCCAGGAAGGCACACAGTCGTGTCAAACACACTCCCACTGCTTGCTTCTTCAGGGGCACTCCCGCTATCAGCTAGGAATGTCTTTGCAATGATCACAAAGGGAAGGGGAGATACAGGGCCCTGCTTCTGGACCTCCGGTGCTCTGAGCAAATCTCGAGGTCTCCCGTTGTTGGTCAAGGTCAAGGTCAAGTTCAAGTTCAAGTCAAAAGTTCAAGGTCAAGGTCAAGTTCAAAGTTCAAGTCAAAGGTCAAGTTCAAGGTCAAGGTCAAGTTCAAGGTCAAGATCAAGTTCAAGTTCAAGTTCAAGGTTCAAGGTCAAGGTCAAGGTCAAGTTCAGGGTCAAGTTCAAGGTTAAGGTTAAGTTCTAAGTCAAGTTCAAGGTCAAGTCAAGGTCAAGGTCAAGTTCAAATTCAAGGGCAAGGCAAGGCCCAGCCCAAGGCCAAGGCAAGGCAAGGGCAACGCCAAGGGCAAGGCCAAGGCCAGGCCAAGGCAAAGGCCAAGGCCACCAAAGCGAAGCCCAAACCCCGTAACGCCTGACAAAAGGCAGAAGCCACTAGGCCCCTGCGCAGAGGAAGCCACTAAAGGCAGCAAGGCCACAGAGCTCCCCGACTCCCATTCCCACAGGAAGATATGAGGATAAAGGGCCTCATCCCAGCACAGCACCTGCTCCCACCACCACCCAACCCCGGCCCCGCCCCCGCAGCACTCCCCCTGAAACAACACTGTCTTCCCAGAAAAGAGAACGGAGAAGCCATGCGTGTGCCAAAGGAGCAAGATGAACGAACGATGCCAGGCCCTCCGAATTTGGGCACACCTGACGCCTCGGAACCCCGGGCCTGGCCGATGGGTCCCCGCCGTTCTCGGGTGGGAGGGGGTCAACACGTTGGCGAGAGCCCTTGCCCAGGCCACCTGCAAATCCCCTGAGATGTGATCCGACCACAGGGACGAGGGCAAACGTACTGCTTGAGGTGCTGGAGGAGCCGGACGAAGCCATGGTGGGAGAGGCACACGGGCATGCTGCAGACTGCTGGCCGAGTGGTGGGGACCCAGCAGCTCAGGACTCTGGAAAGCGGGAGGCGGCTCCGCCCCCATTGACGTCAATAAGGTTTGGGTGGGTAGATGGAGGGGGCCGCCCCTGGCCTCTTTCCAAGCAGAGACCCTGGACGGAGTCCCGTGGAGTGAGTGGGCTTTTCCCGGCACGGCTGTGCCCCGACCGCCAAGATCCCCGTTGGGGGTGGGCGGGCAGTTCGGGGCTTTGGTTTGTGGCCCTCCCTCTCAGCGGGGGGTGGGATCAATCCCGGGTGGATCAATCAGGGGCCCTCAGCAGTGCCAAGGGAGCTCACCGCCCAGGAAACGCCCCTAGGTCCCTTTGAATTGGCCACCAACGCCCCCTTTCCCAGCCTGCCTTGCTCTGGGATTTTCCCGCCTTTTCACATTCCACAGGTCCCTGGGCCTCGACTGTCCCCCCTCTGGCTCCTCTGAGGCATTCTGGGACACCAGACGCTCTCTCCAGCGCCTCCACCTAGATCCCTCGCTGTCCTCGCCTCTGTTTCCCCCTGCCCCCTCCCCAACTCCTCCGTGGGCTCTTGGCGTCCATTCCCTACAGCAGTCCCAGAGTGCCACCCCGAGGGCTTTGATTGCCTGGAGCCCAAGGCTCCGGACAGAGACCTGAGGGGCCAGCGTCTGGACTGGCAGCTAATGCCATTTGGGGCTTTTCTCACGTGGAGCCTGAGGCCCGAATATCCACGGGCAACCCCCCAGCGCGAGTGCCCTGGAGATACCCGACCAAGGGGACAGTGTACCCCCTACTGTGGGGAAGGAGGTTCCTGTTTTCCCTGCACTGGTTCGACTTTCACGCGAGGATCGATCACACCATGGTGGCAAGTGGAATAGCCCTGAGAGAAAGCCTCATGGGAAGACTCGAGGGAAAGCCACAGATCCCTTGATCCACGGACGGGAAGCGAGACACTGCTGCTACCGCTCAGGAGGAAAGCGCACGTGCATGACCCACTCGAGCCGAGGACTGACGCCACTTGGGAGACTCCAGAAGTACGCCAAGATCCATGTCAGCACTGGAGAGCAATCCTCAGGTTCCGGTCCCGACTCCACACAAGGACTTAGGCCCCGGCATCGACAGGAGAGGAATCCTGAGAGGGCCCCTAGCACCTCGCATGGGGACTGGCCTTTCCTGAGGTCACCAGAGCGGGTCCCTGAGGTCTCTGTCGAAACTCGAGAGCACCTGCCGCAACTGGAGAAAATCCAGGAGGTTCTCCCTCCAGGCGATGAGGCCCATTTCCGCTGAGGCGTCTGGAGGCTAATCACACCTAACCTCTGGAACTTCCAAAGGGTCCTTCACCTCCTTGCTGCAACTTAAGAAGTTCCCGACATACCCGTCTCCACTCGAGAGGAAGCACGGGAGTCCCGCCCACATCCAGAGGAGCCCCATGTCCGCCTCCTAGCTCGAGAGGAGGGATCCTTTCCCTGCGTGGTCGGGAAAGAATTCCCGGCCTTCCGTCGCAATTCAAGAGGAGGCGCTCTCACACAGAAAAGCGAGAGGAACTCCAGGGTCGTGCCACCATTCCCAGAATCCCCAGATGTCTCATTCCATTCCAGGGAAACCTGTTTTCCCTGCACTGCCTCGACTTTCAAGCCGAGGATCGACTCACACCACGGTGGCACGTGGACAGCCCTGTGGGAAAGCCTCGTGGGAAGCTCTTGAAAGGGGAAATCCACAGATCCCTTGATCCACTCGACAGGAAGAATCAAACTGCTGCTGCTAGCTCGGGAGGAAAGCGCACGTGCATGCCCCCACTCGAGACGAGTACTGACTCCCCTGGGGAGACACCAGAAGTACCCCAAGATCCATGTCAGCACTTGAGAGGAATCCTCAGGTTCCGGCAGCGACTCCTCACAAGGTCTTAGGCCCCGACATTGACAGGAGAGGAATCCCGAGAGGCCCCCGAGCAACTCGCATGGGCAGAGACCTTTCCTGAGGCCACCAGAGCGGGTCCCTGAGGTCCCCGTCGTAAGTCGAGAGCACCTGCGCAACTCGAGAAAATCCAGGAGGTTCTCCCCTCCAGGCGAGATGAGGCCCATTTCCGCTGAGGCGTCTCGAGGCTAATCACACCTAAGCTCTGGAACTTTCAAAGGTCCTTCACACCCTTGCTGCAACTCAAGAAGTTTCCCCACATACCGTCTCCACTCCAGAGGAAGCACGAGAGTCCCCCCACATCCAGAGGAGCACCGTTTCCGCCTCCTAGCTTGAGAGGAGGGATCCTTTCCCTGCGTGATCGGGAAAAATTTCCCGCGTTCCCGTCGCATCCAAGAGGAGGCGCTCTCCACAGGAAAGGCGATATTCCAGCCACCACCAGAGTCCACAGATGTCTCCCATTCAAGGGAAACCTGTTTTCCCTACACTGCCTCGGCTTTCAAGCGAGGATCGACTCACACCACGGTAGCACGTGGGACAGCGCTGTGGGAAAGCCTCGTGGGAAAGCCTCTTAAGCTCGGGAAAGGGGAAAGCCCGATCCACAAAGCGTGACACTGCTCCTACAGCTCGCAGGAAGCCCAGTGCACCCCCCTGACGAGGACTGACTCCCCTGGGGAGACTCTAGAAGTACCCTAGATCCATGTCAGCACTGGAGAGGAATCCTCAGGCAACGACTCCACACAAGGACTTAGCATCAACGGAGAGGAATCCTAAGAGGCCCCCGAGCAACTCGCATGGGGACTGGCCTTCCTGAGGCCACCAGAGCGGGTCCCTCCCGTCCTACGTGGAAGCACCTGCCGCAACTCGAGAAAATCCAGGAGGTTCTCCCCTCCAGCGAGATGAGGCCCATTTCGCTGAGGCGTCTCGAGGCTAATCACACCTAACCTCTGGAACTTCCAAAGGGTACTTCACACCCTTACTGCAACTCAAGAAGTTCCCCGACATACCCGTCTTCACTCGAGAGGAAACACGAGAGTCCCGCCCACATCCAGAGGAGCCCCGTTTTCCGCCTCATAGCTCGAGAGGATTGATTCTCTCCCTGTGTGTCGGGAAAGGATTCCTGGCATTCCCGCGCATCTGAACAGGAGGCGCTCTCCACAGGAAAGGCGAGAGGAAATCCAGGGTCGTGCCACCATTCCCAGAGTCCCCCAGATGTCTCAGTCCTCTGCATGGAAACCTGTTTTCCCTGCACTGCCTCCACTTTCAAGCCGAGGATCGACTCACACCACGGTGGCACGTGGACAGCCTTGTGGAAAGCCTCGTGGGAAAGCCTCGAGGCAAAGCCAAAGATCCCTTGATCCACGCGAAGGAAGCGCGACACTGCTGCTACAGCTCGGGAGGAAGCACACGTGCATGCCCCCACTCGGGACGAGGGACTGACTCCCCTGGGGATTGTCCAGAATACACCAAGATCCATGTCAGTACTGGAGAGGAATCCTCAAGTTCCAGCACCCACTCCACACAAGATCTTAAGCCCCGGCATCGACGGGAGAAGAATCCCGAGAGGCCCCCAAGCAACTCGCATCGGGACTGGCCTTTCCTGAGGCCACCAGAGCGGGTCCCTGAGGTCGCCGTCGTAAGTCGACAGCACCTACCGCATCTCGATAAAATCCAGGAGGTTCTCCCCTCCAGGCGAGATGAGTCCCATTTGTGCTGAGGCGTCTCGAGGCTAATCAGACCAAACCTCTGGAACTTCCAAAGGGTCCTTCACAACCTTTCTGCAACTCAAGAATTGCCCAACATACCCGTCTCCACTCGAGAGGAAGCACGAGAGTCCCGCCGACATCCAGAGGAGCCCGTTTCCGCCTCCTAGCTCGAGAGGAGGGATCCTTTCCCTGCGTGTTCGGAAAAGAATTCCAGGGGTTCCAGTCGCATCTCAAGAGGAGGCGCTCTCCACAGGAAAGGCGAGAGGAACTCCAGGGTCGTTCCACCATTCCAAGAGTCCCCCAGATGTCTCAGTCCTTTCCAGAGGAACTTGTTTACCCTGCACTGCCTCGACGTTCACGCGGAGGACCGACTCACACGATGGTGCACGTGGGACAGCACGTGTGGGCAGCCCCTCGTGGAAAGCCTCGAGGGAAAACAGGGTCCTTCACAACCTTTCTGCAACTCAAGAAGTTCCCAACATACCGTCTCACTCGAGAGGAAGCACGAGAGTCCGCCGACATCCAGAGGAGCCCCGTTTCCGCCTCCTAGCTCGAGAGGAGGATCCTTTCCCTGCGTGTTCGGCAAAGAATTCCAGGGGTTCCAGTCGCATCTCAAGAGGAGGCGCTCTCCACAGGAAAGGCGAGAGGAACTCCAGGGTCGTTCCCACCATTCCAAGAGTCCCCCAGATGTCTCAGTCCTTTCGCAGGGAACCTGTGTTTCCCTGCACTGCTCGACGTTCACGCGGAGGGACCGACTCAACACATGGTGGCACGTGGGACAGCCCTGTGGGAAAGCCCTCGTGGAAAGCCTGCGTGGGAAAGCCTCGAGGGAAAACAAGAAACCCTTGATCAAGC
>NW_017198622.1:0-7618 GCF_001704415.2 Capra hircus | reverse complement strand
AGTCTCCCAGGGGAGTCAGTCCTCGTCTCGAGTGGGGGCATGCATGTGCGCTTTCCTCCCGAGCTGTAGCAGCAGTGTCGCGCTCCCTTCGCGTGGATCAAGGATCAGGGGCTTTCCAGGAGGCTTTTCCGCGAGGCTTTCCCACGAGGCTTTCCCACAGGGCTGTCCCACGTGCCACCGTGGTGTGAGTCGAACCTCGGCTTGAAAGTCGAGGCAGTGCAGGGAAAACAGGTTTCCATGGAATGGACTGAGATATCTGGTTGTCTCTGGGAATGATGGCACGACCCTGGAGTTCCTCTCGCCTTTCCTGTGGAGAGCGCCTCTTCAGATGCGACGGGAACGCCGGGAATTCTTTCCGACCACGATGGGAAAGGATCCCTCCCCTCGAGCTAGGAGGCGGAAACGGGGCTCCTCTGGATGTGGGCGGGACTCTCGTGCTTCCTCTCGAGTGGAGACGGGGTATGTCGGGGAACTTCTTGAGTTGCAGCAAGGGTGTGAAGGACCCTTTGTAAGTTCCCAGATGTTAGATGTGATTAGCCTCGAGACGCCTCAGCGGAAATGGGCCTCATCTCGCCTGGAGGGGGAACCTCCTGGATTTTTTCGAGTTGCGGCAGGTGCTCTCGACTTACGATGGGGACCTCAGGGACACGATCTGGTGGCTCAGGAAAGGCCAGTCCCCATGCGAGTTGCACGGGGGCCTCTCGGGATTCCGCTCCCTTCGATGCCGGGGCCTAAGACCTTGTGTGGAGTCGGTGCTGGAACCTGCGGATTCCTCTCCAGTGCTGATATGGATCTTGGGTACTTCTGGAGTCTCCCAGTGGAGTCAGTCCTCGTCTCGAGTGGGGCATGCACGTGCGCTTTCCTCCCGAGCTGTAGCAGCAGTGTCACTCTTCCCTACGCGTGGATCAAGGGATCTGTGGCTTTCCCTCGAGGCTTTCCCATGAGGCTTTCCCATGAGCCTTTCCCACAGGGCTGTCCAACGTGCCATCGCGATGTGAGTCGATCCTCGGCTTGAAAGTCGAGGCAGTGCAGGGAAAAACAGGTTTCCCTGGAATGGACTGAGACATCTGGGGGGACTCTGGGAATGGGGCCTGATACTGGAGTTCCTCTCGCCTCTCCTGTGAGAGTGCCTACTCTTGAGATGAGACGGGAACGCTAGGATTCTTTCCCGACCACGCAGGGAAAGGATCCCTCCTCTCGAGCTAGCAGGCGGAAAGGGGCCAATCTGGATATGGGCGGGAACCTCGGGTTCCTCTTGAGTGGAGACGGGTATGTCGGGGAAATTCTTGAGTTGCAGCAAGGTGTGAAGGACCCTTTGGAAGTTCCAGAGTTTAAGTGTGATTACCCCTTGTTGCCTCAGCGGAAATGGGCCTCATCTCGCCTGGAGGGGAGAACCTCCTGGATTTTCTCGAGTTGCAGCAGGTGCTCTAGACTTACGACGGGGACCTCAGGGACCTGTTCTGTTGGCCTCAGAAAGGCCAGTTCCCATACGAGTTGCTTGGGGGCCTCTCGGGATTCCTCTCCCGTCGATGCTGGGGCCTAAGACCTTGAGTGGAGTCGGTGCCGGAACCTGAGGATTCCTCTCCAGTGCTGACATGGATCTTGGGGTACTTCTGGTGTCTCCCAGGGGAGTCAGTCCTCGTCTCGGGTGGGTGCATGCACGTGCGCGTTCCTCCGAGCTTTAGCAGCAGTGTCACGCTTCCCTTCCGGGATCAAGGGATCTGTAGCATTCCTCGAGGCTTTCCTAGGAGGTTTCCCACGAGGCTTTCCCACAGGGCTGTCCCACGTGCCACCGTGGTGTGAGTCGATCCTCGCTTAAAGTCGAGGCAGTGCAGGGAAAACAGGTTTCCCTGGAATGGACTGAGACATCCAGGGGACTCTGGGAATGGTGGCACGACCCTGGAGTTCCTCTCGCCTTTCCTGTGGAGAGCGCCTCCTCTTGAGATGTGACAGGAACACCGGGAATTCTATCCCGACCACGCAGGCGAAGGATACCTCCTCTCGAGCTAGAGGCGGAATCGGGGCTCTCTGGATGTGGGCGGGACTGTCGTGCTTCCTGTCGAGTGGAGACGGGTATGTCGGGGAACTTCTTGAGTTGCAGCAAGGTGTGAAGGACCCTTTGAAGTTCCAGAGGTTCGGTGAATATCCTGGAGACGCCTCAGCAGAAATGGCCTCATCTCGCCAGGAGGGGAGAACCTCCTGGATTTTCTCGAGTTGCGGCAGGTGCTCTCGACTTACGACGGGGACTTCAGCGACCCGCTCTGGTGCCTCAGGAAAGGCCAGTCCCATGCTAGTTGCTCTGGGGCCTCTTGGGATGCCTCTCCGTCAATATTGTGCCTAAGGCCTTGTGTGGAGTCGGTGCCAAAACCTGATGTTTCCTCTCCAGTGCTGACATGGATCTTGGGGTACTTCTGGAGTCTCCCAGGGGAGTCAATCCTCGTCTCGAGTGGGGGCATGTACGTGCGCTTTCCTTCCGAGCTGTAGTAGCAGTGTCACGCTTCCCTTCACGTGCAACAAGGGATCTGTGGCTTTCCCTCGAGGATTTCCCACGAGGCTTTCCCACAGGGCTGTCCACGTGCCACCGTGCTGTGAGTCGATCCTCGGCTTGAAAGTCGAGGCAGTGCAGGGAAAACAGGTTTCCCTGGAATGGACTGAGACATCTGGGGACTCTGGGAATGGGGCCTGATCCTTGAGTTTTCTCGCCTTTCCTGTGGAGAGCGCTCCTCTTGAGATGCGACGGGAACGCTAGGAATTCTTTCCCGACCACGCAGGAAAGGATCCTCCTCTCGAGCGAGCAGGCGGAAACGGGGCCACTCTGGATATGGGCGGGACTCTCGATTCCTCTTGAGTGGAGACGGGTATGTCGGGGAACTTCTTGAGTTGCAGCAAGGGTGTGAAGGACCCTTTGGAAGTTTCAGAGGTTAGGTGTGATTAGCCTCGAGACACCTCAGCGGAAATGGGCCTCATCTCGCCTGGATGGGGGAACCTCCTGGATTTTCTCGAGTGTCGGCAGGTGCCTCGACTAGGACGGGGACCACAGCGACCCGCTCTGCTGGCCTCAGGAAAGCCAGTCCCATGCGAGTTGCTCCCGGGCCTCTAGGGATTCCTCTCCCGTCGATGCCGGGGCCTAAGACCTTGTGTGGAGTAGGTGCCTGACCAGAGGATTCCTCTCCAGTGCTGACATGGATCTTGGGTACTTCTGGAGTCTCCCCAGGGAGTCAGTCCTCGTCTCGAATGGGGGCATGCACGTGCACTTTCCTCCCGAGCTGTAGCAGCAGTGTCGCGCTTCCTTCGCGTAGCATCAAGGATCTGTGCTTTCCTCGAGGCTTTCCCACGAGGCCTTCCCACAGGGCTGTCCCACGTTCACACCGTGGTGTGAGTCGATCCTCGGCTTGAATGTCGAGGCAGTGCCAGGGAAAAGAGGTTCCCTGGAATGGACTGAGACATCTGGGGGACTCTGGGAATGTGGCACGACGCATTGGAGTTCCTCTCGCCTTTCCTGGGGAGAGTGCCTTCACTTGAGATGCGACGGGAACGCCGGGAATTCTTTCCGCACACACAGACGAAGGATCCCTCCTCTCGAGCTAGGAGGCGGAAACGGGGCTCCTCTGGATGTGGGGCGGACTCTCGTGCTTCCTCTCGAGTGGAGTCGGGGTATGTCGGGGAACTACTTGACTTGCAGCAAGGGTGTGAAGGACCCTTTGGAAGTTCCAGAGTTTAGGTGTGATTAGACTCGAGACGCCTCAGCGGAAATGGGCCTCATCTCGCCTGGACGGGAGAACCTCCTGGATTTTCTCGAGTCGCGGCAGGTGCTCTCGACTTACGACGGCGACCTCAGGGACCCTCTCTGGTGGCCTCAGGAAAGGCAAGTCCCCTTGCGAGTTGCTCGGGGCTTCTGGGGCCTCTTGGGTTTCCTCTCCCGTCGATGCTGGGGCCCAAAACCTTGTGTGGATTCAGTGCCGGAACTTGAGGATTCCTCTCCAGTGCTGACATGGATCTTGGGGTACTTCTGGAGTCTCCCAGGGGAGTCAGTCCTCGTCTCGAGTGGGGGCATGCACGTGCGCATTCCTCCCGAGCTGTAGCAGCAGTGTCACGCTTCCCTTTGCGTGGATCAAGGGATCAGGGGCTATCCCTCGAGGCTTTCCACGGACTTTCCCACGAGGCTTTCCCACAGGGCTGTCCCACATGCCACCGTGGTGTTAGTCGATCCTCAGCTTGAAAGTCGAGGCAGTGCAGGGAAAACAGGTTTCCCTGGAATGGACTGAGACATCTGGGGGACTCTGGGAATGTGGCACGACCCTGGAGTTCCTCTCGCCTTTCCTGTGGAGAGCGCCTCCACTTGAGATGCGACAGGAACGCCGGGAATTCTTTCCCGAACACGCAGGGAAAGGATCCCTCCTCTCGAGCTAGGAGGCGGAAACGGGGCTCCTCTGGATGTGGGCGGGACTCTCGTGCTTCCTCTCGAGTGGAGTCGGGAATGTTGCGGAACTTCTTGAGTTCCAGCAAGGATGTGAAGGACCCTTTGGAAGTTCCAGAGGTTAGGTGTGATTTGCCTCGAAACGCCTCAGCGGAAACGGGCCTCATCTCGCCTGGAGGGGAGAACCTCCTGGATTTTCTCGAGTTGCGGCAGGTGCTCTCGACTTACGACGGGGACCTCAGGGACCCGCTCTGGTGGCCTCAGGAAAGGCCAGTCCCCATGCGAGTTGCTCGGGGGCCTCTCGGATTCCTCTCCGTCGATGCCGGGGCCTAAGATCTTGTGTGGAGTCGGTGCCGGAACCTAAGCATTCCTCTCCACTGCTGACATGGATCTTGGGGTACTTCTGGAGTCTCCCCAGGGGAGTCAGTCCTCATCTCGAGAAGAGGTATGTACGTGCGCTTTCCTCCCGAGCTGTAGCAGCAGTGTCACGCTTCCCTTCGCGTTGATCAAGGGTATCTGTGGCTTTCCCTCGAGGCTTTCCCACGAGGCCTTCCCACAGAGCTGTCCCACGTGCCACCGTGGTGTGAGTCGATCCTCGGCTTGAAAGTCGAGGCAGTGCAGGGAAAACAGGTTTCCCTGGAATGGACTGAGACATCTGGGGGACTCTGGGAATGGTGGCACGACCCTGGAGTTCCTCTCGCCTTTCCTGTGGAGAGCGCCTCCGCTTGAGATTCGACGGAAGCCCGGAATTCTTTCCCGACCACGCAGGGGAAGGTTCCCTCCTCTCGATCTAGGAGGGGAAACGGGGCTCCTCTGGATGTGGGCGGACTCTCGTGCTTCCTCTCGAGTGGAGACGGGTATGTCAGGGAAATTTCTTGTGTTGCAGCAAGGGTGTGAAGTAACCTTTGGAAGTTCCAGAGTTTAGGTGTGATTTGCCTCGAGACGCCTCAGCGGAAATGGGCCTCATCTCGCCTGGAGGGAGAACCTCCTGGATTTTCTCGAGTTGTGGCAGGTGCTCTCGACTTACGCCGGGGACCTCAGGGACCCGCTCTGGTGGCCTCAGGAAAGGCCAGTCCCCATGCGAGTTGCACGGGGGCTCTCAGGATTTCTCTCCGACGATGCTGGGGCCTAAGATCTTGTGTGGAGTGGGTGGCAGAACCTGAGGATTCCTCTTCAGTGCTGACATGGATCTTGGGGTACTTCTGGAGTCTCCCCAGGGGAGTCAGTCCTCGTCACGAGTTGGGGCATTCACGTGCGCTTTCCTCCCGAGGTGTAGCAGCAGTGTCACGCTTCCCTTCGCGTGGATCAAGGGATCTGTGGCTTTCCCTCTTGGCTTTCCCACCAGGATTTCACACAGGGCTGTCCCACGTTCCACCGTGGTGTGAGTCGATCCTCGGGTTGAAAGTCGAGGCAGTGTAGGGAAAACAGGTTTCCCTGGAATGGACGGAGACATCTGGGGGACTCTGGAATGGTGGCACGACCCTGGAATTCCTGTTGCTTTTCCTGTGGAGAGCGCCTCCTCTTGAGATGCGACGGGAACGCCGGGAATTCTTTTACGTCCACGAAGGGAATGGATCCCTTCCCTCGATCTAGGAGGCGGAAACGGGGCTCCTCTGGATGTGGGCGGAACTCTCCTGCTTCCTCTCGAGTGGATACGGGTATGTCGTGGAACTTCTTGAGTTGCAGCAAGGGTGTGAAGGACCTTTTGAAGTTCCAGAGGTTAGGTGTGATTAGCCTCGAGACGCCTCAGCGGAAATGGGACTCAGCTCGCCTGGAGGGAGAACCTCCTGGATTTTCTCGAGTTGCGGCAGGTGCTCTCGACTTCCGACGGGGACCTCAGGGACCCGCTGTGGTGGCCTCAGGAAAGGCCAGTCCCCATGCGAGTTGCTCTGGGTCCTCTCGGTATTCCTCTCCCGTCGATGCCGGGCCTAAGATCTTGTGTGGAGTCGGTGCTGGAAACTGAGGATTCCTCTCCCGTGCTGACATGGATCTTGGGGGACTTCTGGCGTCTCCCAGTGCAGTCAGACCTCTACTCGAGTGGGGGCATGCACGTGCGCTTTCCTTCCGAGCTCTAGCAGCAGTGTCGCGCTTCCCTTCGCGTGGATCATGGGATCAGGGGCTTTCCCTCGAGGCTTTCCACGAGGCTTTCCCACGGGGCCCACGCTGTCCGACGTGACACCGTGGTGTGAGTCCATCCTCGGCTTGAAAGTCGAGGCAGTGCAGGGAAAACAGGTTTTCCCTGGAATGCACTGAGATTTCTGGGCGACTCTGGGAATGGTGATACGACCCTGGAGTTCCTCTCGCCTTTCCTGTGGAGAGCGTCTCCTCTTGAGATGCGTTGGGAACGCCGGGAATTCTTTCCCGACCACGCAGGGAAAGGATCCCTCCTCTCGGGCTAGGAGGTGGGAAATGGGGCTCCTCTGGATGTGGGAGGGACTCTCGTGCTTCCTCTCGAGTGGATACTTGTATGTCGGGTAACTTCTTGAGTTGCAGCAAGGGTGTGATGAACACTTTGGAAGTTCCAGATGTTAGATGCGATTAGCCTCGAGATGCCTCAGCGGAAATGGGCCTCATCTCGCCTGGAGGGGAGAACCTCCTGGATGTTCTCGAGTTGCGGCAGGTGCTCTCGAATTACGACGTGGGCCACAGGGACCCGCTCTGGTGGCCTCAGGAAAGGCCAGTACCCTTGCGAATTGCTCAGGGGGGCCTCTTGAGATCTCTCCGTCGATGCCGGCTCCTAATACCTAGTGTGGAGTCCGGTGCCGGAACCTGAGGATTCCTCTCCAGTGCTGACATGGTTCCTGGGGGTACTTCTGGAGTCTCCCCAGGGGTCTCAGTCCTTGTCTCTATTGGGGACATGCCCGTGCGCTTTCCTCCCGAGCTGTAGCAGCAGTTTCACGCTTCCCTTCGCTTGGATCAAGGGATCTGCGGCTTTCCCTCAAGACTTTCCGAGGCTTTCCCACGATGCTTTCCCACAGGGCTGTCCCAAGTTCCACCGAGGTGTGAGTCGATCCTCGGCTTGAAAGTTGACGCAGTGCAGGGAAAACAGTTTTCCTGGAATGGACTGGAGACATCCAGGGGTCTCTGGGAATGGTGGCACGACCCAGGAGTTCCTCTCGCCTTTCCTTTGGAGAGTGCCTCCTCTTGAGATGCAACGGGAACACCGGCGAATTCTTTCCGACCACGCAGGGAAAGGATCCT
>NW_017198621.1:0-7619 GCF_001704415.2 Capra hircus | reverse complement strand
TGTGAGTCGATCCTCGGCTTGAAGTCGAGGCAGTGCAGGGAAAACAGGTTTCCCTGAATGGACTGAGACATCTGGGGACTCTGGAATGGTGCACGACCCTGGAGTTCCTCTCGTCTTTCCTGTGGAGAGCGCCTCCTCTTGAGATGCACGAGGATGCGGGAATTCTTTCCCCGCACGCAGGGAAAGGATCCCTCCTCTCGAGCTAGGAGGCGGAAATGGGGCCTCCTCTGGATGTGGGCGGGACTCTCGCGATTCCTCTAGAGTGGAGACGGGTATGTCGGGGTACTACTTGAGTTGCAGCAAGGGTGTGAAGGACCCTTTGTAAGTTCCAGAGGTTAGGTGTGATTAGCCTCGAGACGCCTCAGCGGAAATGGGCCTCATCTAGCCTGGAGGGGAGAACCACCTGGATTTTCTCGTGTTGCGTCAGGTGCTCTCGACTTACGACGGTGACCTCAGGGACCCGCTCTGGTGGCCTCAGGAAAGGCCAGTCCCCATGCGAGTTGCTCGGGGGCCTCTCGGGATTCCTCTCCTCTCGATGCCGAGCCCCAAGTCCTTGTGTGAGGTCGGTGCCGGAACCTGAGGATTCCTCTCCAGTTGCTGATATGGATCCTGCGGTTCTTCTGGAGTCTCCCCAGGGGAGTCAGTCCTCGTCTGGAGTGGGGGCATGCACGTGCGCTTTCCTCCCGAGCTGTAGCAGCAGTGTCACGCTTCCCTTCGCGTCGATCAAGGGATCTGTGGCATTCCCTCGAGGCATTCCCTCGAGGCTTTCCCACGAGGCTTTCCCTCAGGGCTGTCCCACGTGCCACCGTGGTGTGAGTCGATCCTCGGCTTGGAAAGTCGAGGCAGTGCAGGGAAAACAGGTTTCCCTGGAATGGACTGAGACATCTGGGGATTCTGCGTTGGTGGTACGACCCTGGAGTTCCTCTCGCCTTTCCTGTGGAGAGCGCCTCCTCTTGAGATGCGACGGGAACGCCGGGAATTCTTTCCCGACCACGCAGGGAAAGGATCCCTCCTCTTGTGCTATGAGGCGGAAACTGGGCTCCTCTGGATGTGGGCGTGACTCTCGTGCTTCCTCTCGAGTGGAGACGGGTATGTCGGGAACTTCTTGAGTTGCAGCATGGGTGTGTGGGTCCCTTTGGAAGTTCCAGAGGTTAGGTGTGATTAGCCTCGAGACGCCTCAGCGGAAATGGGCCTAATCACACCTGGACGGAGAACCTCCTGGATTTTCTCGAGTTGCGGCAGGTGCTCTCGACTGACGACGGGGACCTCAGGGACCCGCTCTGGTGGTCTCAGGAAAGGCCAGTCCCCATGCGAGTTGCTCCGGGGCCTCTCGGGATTCCTCTCACGGCGATGCCGGAGCCTAAGACCTTGTGTGGAGTCGGTGTTGGAACCTGAGTGTTCCTCTCCGGTTCTGGCATGGATCTTGGGGTACTTCTGGAGTCTCCCCAGGGGAGTCAGTCCTCGTCTCGAGTGGGGGCATGCCGGGCGCTTTCCTCCCGATCTGTAGCAACAGTGTCACGCTCCCTTCTCGTGGATCAAGGGATCAGGGGCTTTCCCACGAGCTTTCCACAGGCTGTCCCACGTGCCACCGTGGTGTGAGTCGATCCTCGGCTTGAAAGTCGAGGCAGTGCAGGGAAAACAGGTTCCTGGAATGGACTGAGACATCTGGGGACTCTGAGGTGAGCGAGAGTCCGTCCATCCAGGGAGCATTCCGCCTCCTGCTCGAGATGGAGGGATCACTTTCCTAGCGGCGGGGAAAGATCCCAGTTCGGCTCTCGAAGGCGCTCTAGGAGGGAGGACTCCAGGCATTCCAGAGTCCCCAGATGTCTCGTCCATTCCAGGGAAACACTGTTTTCCCTGCACTGCCTCGACTTTCAAGCGAGGATCGACTCACACCACTGGGCACGTGGGACAGCCCTGTGGAAAGCCTCGTGAGGGGAAAGCCCCTGATCCCTTGATCCACCGAGAAGGGAAGCGTGACACTGCTGCTACAGATCGGGAGGAAAGCGCCCGTGCATGCCCCCACTCGAGACGAGGACTGACTCCCCTGGGGAGACTCCAGAAGTACCCCAAGATCCATGCCAGAACCTGGAGAGGAATACTCAGGTTCCAACACCGACTCCACACAAGGTCTTAGGCTCCGGCATCGCCGATGAGAGGAATCCCGAGAGGCCCCGGAGCAACTCGCATGGGACTGGCCTTTCCTGAGACCACCAGAGCGGGTCCCTGAGGTCCCCGTCGTCAGTCGAGAGCACCTGCCGCAACTCGAGAAAATCCAGGAGGTTCTCCCGTCCAGGTGTGATTAGCCCATTTCCGCTGAGGCGTCTCGAGGCTAATCACACCTTACCTCTGGAACTTCCAAAGGGACCCACACACCCATGCTGCAACTCAAGAAGTTTCCCCGACATACCCGTCTCCACTCGAGAGGAAGCACGGAGAGTCACGCCCACATCCAGAGGAGCCCAGTTTCCGCCTCATAGCACAAGAGGAGGGATCCTTTCCCTGCGTGGTCGGGAAAGAATTCCCGGCGTTCCCGTCGCATCTCAAGAGGAGGCGCTCTCCACAGGAAAGGCGAGAGGAACTCCAGGGTCGTACCACCAACGCAGAATTCCCCCAGATGTCTCAGTCCATTCCAGGGAAACCTGTTTTCCCTGCACTGCCTCGACTTTCAAGCGAGGATCGACTCACACCACGGTGGCACGTGGGACAGCCCTGCAGGGAAAGCCTCGTGGGAAAGCCTCGAGGAATGCTCGAGGGGAATGCCACAGATCCCTTGATCGACGCGAAGGGAAGCGTGACACTGCTGCTACAGCTCGGGAGGAAAGCGCACGTGCATGCCCCACTCCAGACGAGGACTGACTCCCCTGGGGAGACTCCAGAAGAACCCGCAGGATCCATATCAGCACTGGAGAGGAATCCTCAGGTTCCGGCACCGACCTCACACAAGGACTTGGGGCTCGGCATCGAGAGGAGAGGAATCCCGAGAGGCCCCCGAGCAACTCGCATGGGGACTGGCCTTTCCTGAGGCCACCAGAGCGGGTCCCTGACGGTCACCGTCGTAAGTCGAGAGCACCTGACGCAACACGAGAAAATCCAGGTGGTTCTCCCCTCCAGGCTAGATGAGGCCCATTTCCGCTGAGGCGTCTCGAGGCTAATCACACCTAACCTCTGGAACTTCACAAAGGGTCCTTCACACCCTTGCTGCAACTCAAGTAGTACCCCGACATACCCGTCTCCACTCTAGAGGAATCGCGAGAGTCCCGCCCACATCCAGAGGAGCCCCATTTCCGCCTCCTAGCTCGAGAGGAGGGATCCTTTCCCTGCGTGGCGGGGAAAGAATTCCCGGCATTCCGTCGCATCTCAAGAGGAGGCGCTCTCCACAGGAAAGACGAGAGGAACTCCAGGGTCGTGCCATCATTCCCAGAGTCCCCCAGATGTCTCAGTCCATTCCAGGGAAACCTGTTTTCCCTGCACTGCCTCGACTTTCAAGCCGAGGATCGACTCACACCACGGTGGCACGTGGGACAGCCCTGTGGGAAAGCCTCGTGGGAAAGCCTCTTGGAAAAGCCTCGAGGGAAAGCCCCTGATCCCTTGATCCACGAGAAGGGAAGCGTGACACTGCTGCTACAGATCGGGAGGAAAGCGCCCGTGCATGCCCCCACTCGAGACGAGGACTGACTCCCCTGGGGAGACTCCAGAAGTACCCCAAGATCCATGCCAGAACCGGAGAGGAATACTCAGGTTCCAAAACCGACTCCACACAAGGTCTTAGGCCCCGGCATCGCCGTGAGAGGAATCCCGAGCGGCCCCCAAACATCTCGAATGGGGACTGGCCTTTACTCAGGCCAGCAGAGCGGGTCCCTGAGGTCCCCGTCGTAAGTCGACATCACCTGCCGCAACTCGAGAAAATCCAGGAGGTTCTCCCCTCCAGGCGAGATGAGGCCCTTTTCCGCTGAGGGTCTCGAGGCTAATCACATCTAACATCTTGAACATCCAAAGGGTCCTTCACACCCTTGCTGCAACTCAAGAAGTTCCCCGACTTACCCGTCTCACTCGAGAGGAAGCACAAGGGTTCTGCACACATCCAGAGGAGCCCCGTTTCCGCCTCCTAGCTCGAGAGGAGGGATCCATTTCCTGCGTGGTCGGGAAAGAATTCCCTGCGTTCCCTTTGCATCTCAAGAGGAGGCCCTCTCCACAGAAAAGGCGAGAGGAACTCCAGGGTCGTGCCAGCATTCCCAGAGTCCCCCAGATGTCTCACTCCATTCCAGGGAAACCTGATTTTCGTCTACTGCCTCGAATTTCAAGCCGAGGATCGACTCACACCACGGTGGCACGTGGGACAGCCCTGTGGGAAAGCCTCGTGGGAAAGCCTCGTGGGAAAGCCTTGGGAAAGCCTCGATGGAAAGCCACAGATCCCTTAATCCACACGAAGGGAAGCGCCACACTGCTGCCACAGCTCGGGAGGAAAGCAAACGTGCATGCCCCCACTCGAGACGAGGACTGACTCCCCTGGGGAGACTCCAGAAGTACCCCAAGATCCATGTCAGCACTGGAGAGGAATCCTCAGGTTCCGGCACCGACTCCACTCAAGGTCTTATGCCGGGCTCCAGCCCCGGTGGATCCAGGGAATTCGAACTGTGGACGGCGTTGTCGTGGAAAGACTTGTTTATTATTAATGTAAGATTAGATTTGGAAACTATAGTGTAGTAAGAAGATTAAGTGGAGGAAGAGGGCTGAATAGCTTGGTTTACGCGGAAGGCGATAAAATTCCACACAAGGAATTTGCACCACCTACTTTGGGCCACCGGCGCCCGCTTGAATATCTAAGGGTGCCTCGCCTTAAGCTCCTTTCGTGCGGGTCTTAACAGCCAGGGCAAGTAAGTAGACCTTGCTAGCCTCCGCACTCCAGGTGGAGATTCAGCCTGAAGTTAAAGTAAAGAGCAGAGAGAAGGAAAGGTAGAGAAGAAGAAAGAGAGAGAAAGACACGGGGGAGCCAGAGTCCCAAGAAACCAGGCTGAGAGACTAGTTCGAGAAGCTGGTCGAGAAACTGGCCCGGACCCTGGTCTCCTCCTTTATTGTTCACAAGGCCTTTTATATTTTTGATAAAACATGGAGATCAATGGATAACACAAAATTATGTAGCGTTCACAACCCAGATTCTTTCTGTATATCATTTTGTATACAAAAACGGTCTCAGGTGATTTACATTATCTTCTGGCCAAGAGGCTTGTTAACACTTTTTGGCTCTCTTCCTTAATGAACGTTAATTTGTTTCCCCTGAAGTGTTTTTTCTTTAATCTGCATCTCCTTAAAGCATTAAAGTTACATCTCTATAGAACAAATGTGCAGTGGGTTATAACAAAGAAGGTACTTAACTCAAAAGATATAATGTTGCTAATACCAGGTCTACTACTTGTTTTTCTATATACCAACTATATCTAAAAATAAAGGATATGAAAATTTGGCAGCAAGCATTGACCCCAAAAAATGAAACTTTTAATCAGTCCTATTCTAAAGATTTTGACTCCTCGAAAGCCTCCCTGCATTCCTAGGATGTTTTAAGCCTTCCTGTGCCTCCTGCGGTCAGGAGGCCTCAAACAATCACAAGCGCAGCTGTACGAGTCCTACAGGCAGGCTAGAAAGCCATCAGAGCGGTTTTTGATTGAAACACTCTTTCAAATGCAGAAGACTAACGCGCTGAATTGACTTTTTCAGAAAAGGTCAGAAGGAGTGAAAAAGCAGCAGCCACCAAAAACCGGCAGATATTTTGTTGGGTACATGCTTAAAAAACTTCCAGAGGGGTCCCTGAAGTCTGAGCACGCCTTGGTATGTCAGCTTCCTTCCTCATAACCTTGTCACGGGCGGGGCTTGCTCACACTGGCTCCCGGCAGTCTTAGGCCCCGGCATCGACGGAGAGGAATCCCGAGAGGCCCCGAGCAACTCGCATTGGGGACTGGCCTTTCCTGAGGCCACCAGAGCGGGTCCCTGAGGACCCGTCGTAAGTTGAGAGCACCTGCCGCAACTCGAGAAAATCCAGGAGGTTCTCCCCTCCAGGCGAGATGAGGCCCATTTTCCGCTGAGGCGTCTCGAGGCTAATCACACCTACCTCTGGAACTTCCAAAGGGTCCTTCACACCCTTGCTGCAACTCAAGAAGTTCCGCGACATACCCGTCTCCACTCGAGGGAAGCACGAGAGTCCCGCCCTCATCCAGAGGAGCGCTGTTTCCGCCTCCTAGCTCGAGAGGAGGGATCTTTCCCTGCGGTCGGTCGGGAAAGAATTCCCGGCGTTCCCGTCGCATCTCAAGAGGAGGCGCTCTCCAGAGGAAAGGCGAGAGGAACTCTAGGTCGTGCCACCATTCCCAGAGTCCCCAGATGTCTCAGTCCATTTAGGGAAACCTGTTTTCCCTGCACTGCCTCGACTTTCAAGCCGAGGATCGACTCACACCACGGTGGCACGTGGGACAGCCCTGTGGGAAAGCTTCGTGGGAAAGCCACAGATCCCTTGACCCACTCGACGGGAAGCGTGACACTGCTGCTAGAGCTGGGGAGGAAAGCGCACGTGCATGCCCCACTCGAGAGGAGGACTGACTCCCCAGGGGAGACTCAGGAAGTACCGCAAGATCCATGTCAGCACTGGAGAGGAATCCTCAGGTTCCGGCACCGACTCCACACAAGGTCTTAGGCCCGGCATCGACAGGAGAGGAATCTCGAGAGGCCCCGAGCAACTCGCTTGGGACTGGCCTTTCCTGAGGCCACCAGAGCGTGTCCCTGAGGTCCCCGTCGTAAGTCGAGAGGAACTGCCGCAACTCGAGAAAAATCCAGGAGGTTCTCCCCTCCAGGCGAGATGAGGCCCATTTCCGCTGAGGCTTCTCGAGGCTAATCACACCTAACCTCTGGAACTTCCAAAGGGTCCTTCACACCCTTGCTGCAACTCAAGAAGTTCCCGACATACCCGTCTCCACTCGAGAGGAAGCACGAGAGTCCCGCCCACATCCATAGGAGCCCCGTTTCCGCCTCCTAGCGCGAGAGAAGGGATCCTTTTCCCTGCCTGTTCTGGAAAGAATTCCTGGCGTTCCCGTGACATCTCAAGATGAGGTGCTCTCCACAGGAAAGGCCAGAGGAACTCCAGGGTCGTGCCACCATTACTAGAGTCCCCAGATGTCTCCGTCCATTCCAGGGACACCTGTTTCCCTGCACTGCCTCGACTTTCAAGCGAGGATCGACTCACTGCACGGTGACAACGTGGGACAGCCCTGTGGGAAAGCCTCTAGGGAAAGCCACAGATCCCTGATCCACTCGTCGGGAAGCGTGACACGGCTGCTAGAGCTGGGGAGGAATGCGCACGTGCATGCCCCACTCGAGACGTGGACTGACTCCCCTGGGGAGACTCCAGAATTACCCAAGATCCATGCTAGCCCTGAGAGGAATCCTCAGGTTCCGCAAACGACTCCACACAGGTCTTAGGCCCCGGCATCGACGGGAGAGGAATCCCTATAGGCCCCCGAGCAACTCGCATGGGACTGGCCTTTCCTGAGGCCACGAGAGCGGGTCCCTGAGGTCCCGTCGTAAGTCGAGAGCACCTGCCACAACTCGAGAAAATCAGGAGGTTCTACCTTCCA
>NW_017198620.1:0-7619 GCF_001704415.2 Capra hircus | reverse complement strand
GTGGTTGAGTCGATCCTCGCTTGAAAGTCGAGGCAGTGCAGGGAAAACAGGTTTCCCTGGAATGGACTGAGACATCTGGTGGACTCAGGGAATGGTGGCACGACCCTGCAGTTCCTCTCGCCTTTCCTGTGGAGAGCGCCTTCTCTTGAGATGCGACGGAACGCGGAATTCTTTCCCGACCACGCAGGGAAAGGATCCTTCCTCTCGAGCTAGGAGGGAAACGGGGCTCCTCTGGATGTGCGCGGACTCTCGTCGTGCTTCCTCTCGAGTGGAGACGGGTATGTCGGGGAACTTCTTTGAGTTGCAGCAAGGGTGTGAAGGACCCTTTGGAAGTTCCAGGTGTTAGATGTGATTAGCCTCGTGACGCACAGCGGAAAATGAGCCTCATCTCGCCTGGAGGGAGAACCTCCTGGATTTTCTCGAGGTACGGCAGGTGCTCTCGACTTACGACGGGGACCTCAGGGACCCGCTCTGGTGGCCTCAGGAAAGGCCAGTCCCCCATGCGAGTTGCTCGGGGCCTCTCGGGATTCCTCTCCCGTCGATGCGCGGCCTAAGACCTTGTGTGGAGTCGGTGCCGGAACCTGAGGATTCCTCTCCAGTGCTGACATGGATCTTGGGGTTCTTCTGGAGTCTCCCCAGGGGAGTCAGTCCTCGTCTCGAGTGGGGCATGCACGTGTGCTTTCCTCCCGAGCTGTAGCAGCAGTGTCACGCTTTCCTTCGCGTGAATCAAGGGATCTGTGGCTTTCCCTCGAGGCTTTCCCAGGAGGGATTCCCACGATTCTTTCCACAGGGCTGTCCCACGTGCCACCGTGTGTGTGTGTCGATCCTCGGCTTGAAAGTCGAGGCAGTGCGGGAAAACACGTTTCCTGGAATGGACTGAGACATCTGGGGACTCTGGGATGGTGGCACGACCCTGGAGTTCCTCTCGCCTTTCCTGTGGAAGCGCCTCCTCTTGAGATGCGACGGAACGCTGGAATTCTTTCCCGACCACGCAGGGAAAGGATCCCTCCTCTCGAGCTAGGAGGCGGAAACGGGGTCCTCTGGATGTGGGCGGACTCTCGTGCTTCCTCTCGAGTGGAGACGGGTATGTCGGGGGAACTTCTTCAGTTGCAGCAAGAGTGTGAAGGACCCATTGGAAGTTCCAGAGGTTAGGATGTGATTAGCCCTCAGACACCTCAGCGGAAATGGCCTCATCTCGCCTGGAGGGAGAACCTCCTGGATTTCTCGAGTTGCAGGTGCTCTCGATTTATGACGGGACCTCATGGACCCGCTCTGGTGGCCTCAGGAAAGGCCAGTCCCCATGCGAGTTGCTCGGGGCCTCTCGGGATTCCTCTCCCGTCGATGCCGGGGCCTAAGACCTTGTGTGAGTCGGTGCCAGAACCTGAGGATCCACTCCAGTGCTGACATGGATCTTGGGGTACTTCTGGAGTCTCCCCAGGGGAGTCAGTCCTTGTCTCGAGTGGGGGCATGCACGTGTGCTTTCCTTCCGAGCTGTAGCTGCAGTGTCGCGCTTCCCTTCGCGTGGATCAAGGATCGGGCTTCCCCTCGAGGCTTTTCCCACGAGGCTTTTCCACGAGGCTTTCCCACAGGGCTGTCCACGTGCCACCGTGGTGTGAGTCGATCTCGGCTTGAAAGTCGAGGCAGTGCAGGGAAAACAGTTTCCTGGAATGGACTGAGACATCAGGGGACTCTGGGAATGGTGGCCAGACCCTGGAGTTCCTCTCGCCTTTCCTGTGGAGAGCGCCTCCTCTTGAGATGCAACGGGAACGCCGGGAATTCTTTCCCGACCACGCAGGGAAAGGATCCCTCCTCTCGAGCTAGGAGCGGAAACGGGCTCCTCTGGATTTTGGGCGGGACTCTCATGCTTCCTCTCGAGTGGAGACGGGTATGTCGGGGAACTTCTTGAGTTGCAGCAAGGGTGTGAAGGACCCTTTTGGAAGTTCCAGAGTTTAGGTGTGATTAGCCTCGAGACACCTCAGGAAATGGGCCTCATCTCGCCTGGAGGGGAAACCTCCTGGATTTTCTCGAGTTGCGGCAGGTGCTCTCGACTTACGACGGGGACCTCAAGGAACCGCTCTGATGGCCTCAGGAAAGGCAGTCCCCATGCGAGTTGCCCGGGGCCTCTCGGGATTCCTCTCCCGTAGATGCTGGCGCCTAAGATCTTGTGTGGAGTGGGTGCCGGAAACTGAAGATTCCTCTCCAGTGTTGACATGGATCTTGGGGTACTTCTGGAGTCTCCAGGGGAAATCAGTCCTTGTCTCGAGGGGGCATGCACGTGCTCTTTCCTCCCGAGCAGTAGCAGCACTGTCACGCTTCCCTTCGCGTGTATCAAGGGATCTGTGGCTTTCCCTCGAGGCTTTCCCACGAGGCTTTCCCACGGCTTTCCCACAGGGCTGTCCCACGTGCCACCGTGGTTGAGTCGATCCTCGGCTTGAAAGTCGAGGCAGTGCAGGGAAAAAAGGGTTTCCCCGGAATGGACTGAGACATCTGGGGGACTCTGGGAATGGTGGCACGACCCTGGAGTTCCTCTCGCCTTTCCTGTGGAGAGCGCCTCCTCTTGAGATGCGACGGGAACGCCGGGAATTCATTGACGACCACGCAGGGAAAGGATCCCTCCTCTCCAGCTAGGAGGCGGAAACGGGGCCCTCTGGATGTGGGCGGGACTCTCGTGCTTCCTCTTGAGTGGAGACGGGTATGTCGGGGAACTTCTTGAGTTGCAGCAAGGCTGTGAAGGACCTTTAGAAGTTCCAGAGATTAGGGTGATTAGCTTCCAGTCGCCTCAGCGGAAATGGGCCTCATCTCGCCTGGAGGGGACTACCTCCTGGATTTTCTCGAGATAGGGCAGTTGCTGTCGACTTACGACGGTGACCTCAACGACCCGCTCTGGGGGCCTCAGAAAAGGCCACTCCCCATGCGAATTGCTCGGGCCTCTCGGGATTCCTCTCCCGTCGATGCCGGGGCCTAAGACCTTGTGTGGAGTCAGTGCCGGAACCTGAGGTTTCCTCTGCAGTGCTGACATGGATCTTGGGGTACTTCTGGAGTCTCCCCAGGGGAGTCAGTCCTCCTCTCGAGTGGGGCATGCACGTGCGCTTTCCTCCCGAGCTGTAGCAGCAGTGTCACGCTTCCCTACGCGTGGATCAAGGGATCTGTGGCTTTCCCTCAAGGCTTTCCCACGAGGCTTTCCACGAGGCTTTCCCACAGGGCTGTCCAACCTGCCATCGCGGTGTGAGTCGATCCTCGGCTTGAAAGTGGAGGCAGTGCAGGGAAAACAGGTTTCCTTGGAATGGACTGAGACATCTGGGGGACTCTGGAATGGGGCCTGATACTGGAGTTCCTCTCGCCTTTACTGTGGAGAGCGCCTCCTCTTGAGATGAGACGGGAACGCTAGGAATTTTTCAGGACCACGCAGGGAAAGGATCCCTCCTCTCGAGCTAGCAGGCGGAAACGGGGCCACTCTGGATACGGGTGGGACGCTCGGGTTCCTCTTGAGTGGAGACGGGTATGTCGGGGAACTTCTTGAGTTGCAGCAAGGGTGTGAAGGACCCTTTGGAAGTTCCAGAGTTTAAGTCTGATTACCCCCTAGTTGTCTCAGCCGAAATGGCCTCATCTCGCCTGGAGGGGAGAACCTCCTGGATTTTCTCGAGTTGCGGCAGGTGCTCTCGACTTACGACGAGGGCCTCAGGGACCCGCTCTGGTGGCCTCAGGAAAGGCCAGTCCCCATGCGAGTTTTCTCCCGGGCCTCTCGGGATTCCTCTCCCGTCGATGCTGGGGCCTAAGACCTTGTGTGGACTCAGTGACGGAACCTGAGGATTCCTCTCAGTGCCGACATGGATCTTGTGGTACTTCTGGAGTCTCCCCAGGGGAGTCAGTCCTTGTCTCGAGAGGGGGCATGCACGTGCGCTTTCCTCCCGAGCTGTAGCAGCAGTGTCACGCTTCCCTTACGCGTGGATCAAGGGATCTGTGGCTTTCCCTCAAGGCTTTCCCACGACTTCCCACAGGCTTTCCACAGGCTGTCCAACCTGCCATCGCGGTGTGAGTCGATCCTCGCTTGAAAGTCGAGGCAGTGCAGGGAAAACAGGTTTCCTGGAATGGACTGAGACATCTGGGGGACTCTGGGAATGGGGCCGACCCTGGAGTTCCTCTCGCCTTTTACTGTGGAGAGCGCCTCCTCTTGAGATGAGACGGGAACGCGGGAATTCTTTCGACCACGCAGGGAAAGGATCCCTCCTCTCGAGCTAGAGGCGGAAACGGGGCCACTCTGGATGGGCGGGACGCTCGGCTTCCTCTTGAGTGGAGACGGGTATGTCGGGAAACTTCTTGAGTTGCAGCAAGGGTGTGAAGGACCCTTTGGAAGTTCCAGAGTTTAAGTCTGATTACCCCTAGTTGTCTCAGCGGAAATGGGCCTCATCTCGCCTGGAGGGGAGAACCTCCTGGATTTTCTCGAGTTGCGGCAGGTGCTCTCTCGACTTACGACGGGCCTCAGGGACCCGCTCTGGTGGCCTCAGGAAAGGCCAGTCCCCATGCGAGTTCTCCCGGGCCTCTCGGGATTCCTCTCCCGTCGATGCTGGGCCTAAGACCTTGTGTGGACTCAGTGACGGAACCTGAGGATTCCTCTCAAGTGCCGACATGGATCTTTGGTACTTCTGGAGTCTCCCCAGGGGAGTCAGTCCTTGTCTCGAGAGGGGGGCATGCACGTGCGATTTCCTCCCGAGCTGTAGCAGCAGTGTCATGCTTCCCTTTTCGTGGATCAAGGGATCTGTGGCTTTCCCTCTAGACTTTCCCATGACGCTTTCCCACGAGGCTTCCCACAGGGCTTTCCACGTACCACTGTTGTGAGTCGATCCTTGGCTTTAAAGTCGAGGCAGTGAAGGGAAAACAGATTTCCCTGGAATGGACTCAGACATCTGGGGGACTCAGGGAATGTTGCACGACCCTGGAGTTCCTCTCGCCTTTCCTGTGGAGAGCGCCTCCTCTTGAGATGCGACCGGGAACCCGGGAATTCTTTCCCGACCACGCAGGAAAGGATCCCTCCTCTCGAGCTAGGACGCGGAAATGGGCCCCTCTGGATGTAGGCGGGACTCTCGTGCTTCCTCTTGAGTGGAGACGGGTATGTCGGGGAACTTCTTGAGTTGCAGCAAGGCTGTGAAGGACCCTTTGGAAGTTCCAGAGATTAGGGGTGATTAGCTTCCAGTCGCCTCAGCGGAAATGGGCCTCATCTCGCCTGGAGGGACAACCTCCTGGATTTTCTCGACTTGCGGCAGGTGCTCTCGACTTACGACGGGACCACAGGGACCCCCTCTGGTGGCCTCAGGAAAGGCCAGTCCCCATGCGAGGCTCGGGGGCCTCTCGGGATTCCTCTCCCGTCTATGCCGGGGCCTAAGACCTTGTGTGGAGTCGGTGCCGGAACCTGAGGATTCCTCTCCAGTGCTGACATGGACCTTGAGGTACTTCTGGAGTCTCCGCAGGGGAATCAGTCCTCGTCCCGATTGGTGGCATGCACGTGCGCTTTCCTCCCGAGCTGTAGCAGCAGTGTCACGTTCCCTTCCCGTGGATCAAGGGATCTGCGGCTTTCCCTGGAGGCTTTCACACGAGGCTTTCCCACGAGGCTTTCCCACATGGTTGTCCCACGTGCCACCGTGATGTGAGTCGATCCACGGCTTGAATGTCCAGGCAGTGCAGGGAAAACAGGTTTCCCTGGAATGGACTGAGACATCTTGGGGACTCTGGTAATGGTGGCACGACCCTGGATTTCCTCTCGCCTTTCCTGTGGAGAGCGCCTCCTCCTGAGATGCGACTGGAACGCCCGGGAATTTTTTGCCGACCACGAAAGGAAAGGATCCCTCCTCTCGAGCTAGGAGGCGGAAACGGGGCCCCTCTGGATGTAGCGGGGACTCTCGTGCTTCCTCTTGAGTGGAGACGGTATGTCGGGGAACTTCTTGAGTTGCAGCAAGGCTGTGAAGGACCCTTTGGAAGTTCCAGAGATTAGGGGTGATTAGCTTCCAGTCGCCTCAGCGGAAATGGGCCTCATCTCGCCTGGAGGGACTACCTCCTGGATTTTTCTCGATAGGGCAGTTGCTGTCGATTTACGACGGGGTCCTCAACGACCCGCTCTGGGGGCCTCAGAAAAGGCCACTCCCCATGCGAATTGCTCGGGGCCTCTCGGGATTCCTCTCCCGTCGATGCCGGGCCTAAGACCTTGTGTGGAGTCAGTGCCGGAACCTGAGGTTTCCTCTGCAGTGCTGACATGGATCTTGGGGGTACTTCTGGAGTCTCCCCCAGGGAGTCAGTCCTCGTCTCGAGTGGGGGCATGCACGTGCGCTTTCCTCCCGAGCTGTAGCCGCAGTGTCACGCTTCCCTACGCGTGGATCAAGGGATCTGTGGCTTTCCCTTGAGGCTTTCCCACGAGGCTTTCCCACGAGCTTTCCCACAGGGCTGTCCAACCTGCCATCGCGGTGTGAGTCGATCCTCGGCTTGAAAGTGGAGGCAGTGCAGGGAAAACAGGTTTCCTTGGAATGGACTGAGACATCTGGGGGGACTCTGGGAATGGGGCCTGATACTGGAGTTCCTCTCGCCTTTACTGTGGAGAGCGCCTCCTCTTGAGATGAGACGGGAACGCTAGGAATTCTTTCAGGACCACGCAGGGAAAGGATCCCTCCTCTCGAGCTAGCAGGCGGAAACGGGGCCAGTCTGGATACGGGCGGGACGCTCGGGTTCCTCTTGAGTGGAGACGGGTATGTCGGGAACTTCTTGAGTTGCAGCAAGGGTGTGAAGGACCCTTTGGAAGTTCCAGATGTTAGATGTGATTAGTCTCGAGACCCCTCAGTGGAAATGGTCCTCATCTCGCCGGAGGGGAGAACCTCCTGGATTTTGTCGAGTTGCGGAAGGTGCTCTCGACTTACTACAGGGACCTCAGGGACCCGCCCTGGGGCCTCAGGATAGGCCAGTCCCCATGGAAGTTGCTCGGGGGCCTCTCGGGATAACACTCCCGTCGATGCCGGAGCCTAAGACCTTGTGTGGTGTCGGTGCCGGAACCTGAGAGGATTCCTCTCCAGTGCTGACATGGATCTTGGGTACTTCTGGAGTCTCCCCAGCGGAGTCAGTCCTCGTATCTAGTTGGGGCATGCACGTGCTCTTTCCTCCCGAGCTGTAGCAGCAGTGTCACTATACCCGTCGAGTGGATTAAGGGATCTGTGGCTTTCCTTCGAGGCTTTCCTATGAGTCTTTCGCACGAGGCTTTCCCACAGGGCTGTCCCACGTGCCACTTGTGGTGGAGTTGATCCTCGCTTGAAATCGAGCAGTGCAGGGAAAAAACAGGTTTCCCTGGAATGGACTGAGACATCTGGGGGACTCTGGGAATGGTGGCACGACCCTGGAGTTCCTCTCGCCTTTCCTGTGCGAGAGCGCCTCCTCTTGAGATGCGACAGAAACGCCGGGAATTCTTTCCCGAACCACGCAGGGAAAGGATCCCTCCTCTCGAGCTAGGAGGCGGAAACGGGCTTCTCTGGATGAGGGGCGGGACTCTCGTGTTTCCCCTCGAGTGGAGAGGGGTATGTCGGGGAACTTCTTGAGTTGCAGCAAGGGTGTGAAGGACCCTTTGTAAGTTCCAGAGTTAGGTTAGG
>NW_017198619.1:0-7619 GCF_001704415.2 Capra hircus | reverse complement strand
TTTGGAAGTTCCAGATGTTAGGTGTGATTAGCCCCAAAAACGCCTCAGCGGAAATGGCCTCATCTCGCCTGGAGGGGAGAACCTCCTGGATTTCTCCAGAGTCAGGTGCTCACAACTTTACGACCGGGACCTCAGGGACCTGCTCTGGTGACCTCAGGAAAGACCAGTCCCCATGCGAATTGCTCGGGGGCCTCTCAGGATTCCTCTCCTGTCGATGCCAGGGCCTAAGACATTGTGTGGAGATGGTGCCGGAAACTCAGGATTCCTCTCCAGTGCTGACAAGGATCTTGAGGGACTTCTGGAGTCTCCCCAGGGAAGTCAGTCCTCGTCTCCAGTGGTGGCATGCACGTGCGCTTTCCCCGCAGCTGTACAGCAGTGTCACGCTTCCCTTGGCGTGGATCAAGGGATCTGTGGCTTTCCCTCGAGGATTTCCCACGAGGTTTCCCACGAGGCTTTCCCACAGGGCTGTCCCACGTGCCACCGTGGTGTGAGTCGATCCTCGGCTGAAAGTCGAGCAGTGCAGGAAAAACAGTTTCCCTGGAATGGACTGAGATATCTGGGGGACTCTGGGAATGGGCACGACCCTGGAGTTCCTGTCGCCTTTCTGTGGAGAGCGCCTCCTCTGGAGATGCGACGGGAACCCCAGGAATTCTTTCCCGACACACAGTGAAAGGATACCTCGTCTCGAGCTATGAGGGGAGAAAAGGGGCTCCTCTGGATGTGGGCGGGTCTCTCGTGCTTCCTCTCGAGTGGAGACGGGTATGTCGGGGAACTTCTTGAGTTGCAGCAAGGGTGTGAAAGACCCTTTGGAAGTTCCAGAGGTTAGGTGTGATTAGCTTCGAGACGCCTCAGCGGAAATGGGCTTCATCTCACCTGGAGGGAGAATATCCTGGATTTTATCGAGTTTCGGCAGGTGCTCTCGACTTACGACGGGGACCTCAGTGATCCGCTCTGGTGGCCTCAGGAAAGGCCAGTCCCCATGCAAGTTGCTTGGGATTCCTCTCCCGTCGAAGCCGGGGCCTAAGTCGTTGTGTGGAGTCGGTGCCGGAACCTGAGGATTCCTCTCCAGTGCTGACATGGATCTTGGGGTACTTCTGGAGTCTCCCCAGGGGAGTCAGTACTCGTCTCGAGTGGGGGCATGCACGTGCGCTTTCCTCCCGAGCTCTAGCAGCAGTGATACGCTTCCCTTCGCGTGGATCAAGGGATCAGTGCCTTTCCCTAGAGTCTTTCCCACGAGCCTTTCCCACGAGGCTTTCCCACGGGCCTTTCCCACAGTGCTGTCCCACGTGCCACCGTGGTGTGAGTCGATCCTCGGCTTGAAAGTCGAGGCATTGAAGGGAAAACAGGTTTCCCTGGAATGGACAGAGACATCTGGCTGACTCTGGGAATGGTGGCACGAACCTGGATTTCCTCTCGCCTTTCCTGTGGAGAGCGCCTCCTCTTGAGATGCGACGGGAACGCCGGGAATTCTTTCCCAGCCATGCAGCGATAGCATCCCACCTCTCGAGCTATGAGGCGGAAACGGGGCTCATCTGGATGTGGGGAGGACTCCTGTGCTTCCTCTCGAGTGGAGACGGGTATGTCGGGGAACTTCTGGGTTGCAGCGAGGGTGTGAAGGACGCTTTGGAAGTTACAGATGTTAGGTGTGATTAGCCCCAAGACGCCTCAGCGGAAATGGACCTTATCTCGCCTGGAGGGGAGAACCTCCTGGATTTTCTCCAGAGTCAGGTGCTCACAACTTATGACCGGACCTCAGGGACCTGCTCTGGTGACCTCAGGAAAGACCAGTCCCCATGCGAATTGCTCGGTGGCCTCTCAGGATTCCTCTCCCGTCGATGCCAGGGCCTAAGACATTGTGTGGAGATGGTGCCGGAACCTCAGGATTCCTCTCCAGTGCTGACAAGGATCTTGAGGGACTTCTGGAGTCTCCCCAGGGAAGTCAGTCCTCGTCTCCAGTGTGGCATGCACGTGCGCTTTCCTCCCGAGCTGTAGCAGCAGTGTCACGCTTCCCTTGGCGTGGATCAAGGGATCTGTGTCTTTCCCTCGAGGCTTTCCGACGAGGCTTTCCCACAGGGCTGACCCACGTTCCATGGTGTAGTGAGTGGATCCTCGGCGTGAAAGTAGAGGCAATGCAGGGAAAGCAAGTTCCTCTGGAATGGACTGACATCTGGGGGTCCCTTGGAATTGTGGCACGACACTGGGGTTTCTCTCGCTTTTCCTGTTGAGAGAGCCTCCTCTTGAGTTGCGACGGGAAAGCCGGGAATTCTTTCCAGACGAAGCTGGAAAAGAATCCGTCATCTAGAGCTACGAGGTGGAAGCCAGGCTCCTCTGGATGTGGGCGGGACTCTCGTGCTTCCTCTCGAGTGGAGACGGGTATGTCGGGGAACTTCTTGAGTTGCAGCAAGTGTGGGAAGGACCCTTTGGAAGTTCCAGAGGTTAGGTGTGTTTAGCCTCAAGACGCCTTAGCGGAAATGGGCCTCATCTCGCCTGAAGAGGAGAACCTCCTGGATTTTCTCGAGTTGTGGCAGGTGCTATCGAGTTACGACAGGGACCTCAGGGACCCGCTCTGGTTGCCTCAAGAAAGGCCAGTCGCCATGCGAGTTGCTAGGGGTCCTCTCAGGATTCCTCTCCCCGTCGATGCCAGGGCCTAAGACCTTTATTGGAGATGGTGCCCAGAACCTGAGGATTCCTCTCCAGTGCTGACATGCATCTAGGGGTACTTCTGGAGTCTGCCTGGGGAGTCAGTCCTCGGCTCGAGTGGGGTCCGTTTCGACGAGAGGTAGCAGCAGTGTAACGCTTCCATTCGCATGGATCAAAGGATCTGTGGCTTTCCTCGAGGCTTTCCCACGAGGCTTTCCAACAGGGGTGTCCCACGTGCCACCGTAGTGTGAGTCAATCCTCCGCGTGAATGTCGAGGCAGTGCAGGGAAAACAGGTTTCCCTGTAATGGACTGAGACATCTGGGGACTCTTGGAATGTTGGCACGACCCTGGAGTTCCTCTCGCCTTTCCTGTGGAGAGCGCCTCCTCTTGAGATGCGGCGGGAACGGCGGGAATCCTTTCCGATGAAGCAGGGAAAGGATCCCTCATTTCGAAACTACGAGGCGGAAAATGGGGCTCCTCTGGATGTGGGCGGGACCCCCCGTGCTTCCTCTCGAGTGAAGACGGGTTTGTCGGGAACTTCTTGAGTTGCAGCAAGGGTGTGAAGGACCCTTTGGAAGTTCCACAGGTTAGGTGTGATTAGCCTCGAGACCCTCAGCGGAAATGGGCCTCATCTCGCCTGGAGGGGGAGAACTCCTGGATTTTACGCGAGTTGTGGTAGGTGCTCTCGAGTTACGACGGGGACCTCAGGGGACTCGCTCTGGTGGCCTCAGGAAAGGCCAGTCCCCATGCGAGTTACCATGGGCCTATAGGGATTCTCTCCCATCGATGCCGGTGCCTAAGACTTGTGTGGAGTCGGGGCCAGACCCTGAGGATGCCTCTCCAGTGCTGACATGAATTTTCCATACTTCTGGAGTCTCACCAGGGGAGTCAGTCCTCATCTCGTGTGGGGGCATGCACCTGCGATTTCCTCACAAGCTGTAGCAGCAGTGTCACGCTTGCCACCATGTGGTTCAAGGGATCAGTCGCTTTGCATCGAGGCTTTCCCACGAGGCTTTCGAACAGGGCTGTCCCACATGTCACGGTGGTGTGAGTCTATCCTCGGCATGAACGTCGAGGCAGTGAAGGGAAAGCAGGTTCTTCTGGAATGGACGGAGACATCTGGGGACTCTTGGAATGCTGGCAAGGCCTGGAGTTCCTCTCGCCTTTCCTGTGGAGAGTGCCTCCTCTTGAGATGCGACGGGAAGCCGGGAATTCTTTCCCGACGATGAAGGAAAAGGATCCCTTTCTCGAGCTACGAGGCGGAAACGGGGGCTCCGCTGGATGTGGGTGGGACCCTCGTCCTTCCTCTCGAGTGGAGATGGGTATGTCGGAGAACTTCTTGACTTGCAGCAAGGGTGTGAAGGACCCTTTCGAAGTTCAGAGGTTAGTTTTGTGATTAGCCTCGAGACGCCTCAGCGGAAATGGGCCTCATCTCGCCTGGAGGGGAGAACCTCCTGGATTTTCTCGAGTTGCAGCTTCCTCTCGAAGTAGGCCCCATGTCCCTTGGGGAGGGTGTCATGCCTCTTTCTCCTCACTGCCAAAGGGTGGAGCCAAGCTCGCTCTGTCAGAGGTACAAAAACAGCAATTGAATGGATTTTCAAGCTCTTGCTAGGCTGCACCCTTTCAGGGCCCACTTTACTGAAACAGGTGCTCTGTGGCCCTGGTTGGGTATGCAGGTTCACAAACAGGGTGAGATCCTGTCCAAGCCAAGAATTTTCCTGAAAGACCTAGGCTCACTAGAGCTCTCCTCCGGAGCAAGGGGATAGAGGAGATGTAATGGAGGAGTCTTTGCCTTTCCCTGTGAGTGTGGGGCTACTCCCCTACGGCCCCAGGCTCAGAGATAACTGCCTCTAAGAAAGGAATGGCAAGAAGCGCTATTCTTGGAGGTTGGGACAGGGAGTTCGCAGCAATGTGGGGAAAGAAAGACTTCTTCGGGGAAGAAGAGGCAACCACCGGGGGTGTGTTTGCAAGCCTCTATTTGGAAGGAACAGGTTTGCTTATACAACTCAAGACCTCCAGATCTGCTCAGAGGACTGAAGTTCCAGAGACAGGGCCATGTATCTCCCTTCCTTTGAGATCCTTGCAAAGACATTCCTAGCAGATCGTGGGAGTGCCCATGAAGAAAGCAAGCAGCGGGAGTGTGCTTGACATCACTGGCTGCCTACCTGGGCTCAGCTCCTCAAGGGGCCTTTCTCTCCCTGGTAGGCCCTATGTCCCCTTTTGGGAGAGGGTGGTGCCCTCTTCCCTCCACACTGCAAAGGGTGGAGGTGGAGCAAATCGTTTCTCTCTGAGGTAAAAAAAAAAAGACAAATTGGATGGATTTTTTAAGCTCTTTGCTATGCTGCACCCTCCAGGACCCACTCGAGCAAAACAGGTGCCCTGTGGCCCCTAGGTCGGGTATGCAGGTTCACACACCGGGTGTGATCCCGTCAAAGCCAAGAATTTTCCTGACAGACCTAGGCTCACTAGAGCTCTCCTCCAGAGGAAAGGGGACAAAAAGACGTGTGTGTGGAGGTGGCTCTGCCTTTCCAGGTCCCAATCTCAGGGATAACTGCCCCTAAGAAAGGAACTGCTGCTGCTGCTGCTGTTAAGTTGCTTCAGTCGTGTTCGTGCTCACAGCGCCATCCCACTAGGCTCCCCCGTCCCTGGGATTCTCCAGGCAAGAACAGTAAGTGGGTTGCCATTGCCTTCTCCAATGCATGAAAGTGAAAATGAAAGTGCAGTCGCTCAGTCGTGTCCGACCCTCAGCGACCCCACGGACTGCAGCCTACCAGGCTTCTCCGTCCATAGGATTTTCTGAAAGGAACTGCAAGAAGCGCTTTTCCAGGAGGCTGGGAAAGGGAGTTCGCAGGATGTGGGGAAAGAGAGCCTCCTTCGGGGAAGAATAGGCGGCCACTTGTTTTGTGTTGCAAACCTCTATTTGGAAGGAACAGGTTAGCTTATACAAAGGGAGACCTCCAGATCTGCTCAGAGGACCGAAGTTGCAGAGGCAGGTCGGTGTATTTTCCCTTCACTTTGCGATCCTTGCAAAGACATTCCTTGCTGATAGATGATTCAGCAAGGGCCTTTGAGACTGTTGTTTTCTTTCCTAGGTTCAAAGATTCCTTCAGTTCCTAATATAGATATCCTAGAAATTATCTGACATCCGTGAAAATCTGATATGTCCTGGTCAAATGCTGTCAGTTATAATTCCAGTTATCATATTAAAGCATTTCAAGTCGCAGCAGTGACCAGATTACATTGTCAATTTCTATTTAATCAGGTTTTAACCATGTCCTCTATGGTTTCACACTGATGCCTTTGCAGAAATACTGCTACTTCAAGATATATGGAATATACTTTTTTTAAGCTTAATAATTTGTTTGTTTGTTTGTTTGTCTTCTGGTAAGCTGGTACCAGATGGAATTTAGTCTCCTCTCTAGGTTAAGAGAACAAAGTTTTCTTAGAATGCAATTTTTGATAACAGACTATGAGTTTCTTTACCTTTCATTGATTTATAATTGTTTTCATCATCTGTTTTTTTTTACTTCGGTAAAGTAAATAAGCCTTATTTAAGATTTTGGTACATGTAGGATGGACTAAGCTTTCCCCACTCTTGCAAGTTCCCTTAACCCTTCAGATTCTTCTCGTGGGACCAAGATCTCACTTTCCTCCAGAGGGACAATCCAAGCTTTTTATTAGTTGATCTGCCCCTGACATCAGAGTCAATTTGAGCATGAGTTGGCCTATAATTTAGGCATGAAACTATGACTACATAAAGAAAAGGTGACTTTATGATTCAGGGATGGCCATGATATGCCTTGCACTTCAGAGAAAATGGGTTAAAATGATTTTTTTTTTTTCTTCAAAACTGCACAGCCAGTTCTTTCAGCATATGCAATTGAAAACACCTAGTCATTAGGTCAGTTTTCATTCCAATCCCAAAGAAAGGCAATGACAAAGAATATTCAAGCTGCTGCACAATTGCACTCATCTCACACACTAGTAAAGTAATGCTCAAAATTCTCCAAGTTCACATGAACTGTGAACTTCCAAATGTTCAAGAGGGATTTAAAAAAATGCAGAGAAACCAGAGATCAAACTGCCAACATCCACTGGATCATTGAAAAAGCAAGAGAGTTCCAGAAAAAAGACATCTATTTCTGCTTTATTGACTATGCCAAAGCCTTTGACTGTGTGGATCACAATAAACTGGGAAAAATTCTGAAAGAGATGGGAATACCAGACCACCTGACCTGTCTCTTGAGAAACCTGTATGCAGGTCAGGAAGAACAGTTCGAACTGGACATGGAACAACAGACTGGTTCTAAATAGGAAAGGAATATGTCAAGGCTGTATATTGTCACCCTGCTTATTTAACTTATATGCAGAGTACATCATGAGAAACACTGGGCTGGAGGAAGCACACGCTGGAATCCAGATTGCTGGGAGAAATATCAAGAATCTCAGATATGCAGACGACACCACCCTTATGGCAGAAAGTGTATAAGAACTAAAGAGTCTCCTGATGAAAGTGAAAGAGGAGAGTGAAAAAGTTAGGCTTAAAGCTCAGCATTCAGAAAACTAAAATCATTGCATCCAGTCTCATCACTTCATGGCAATAGATGGGAAACATTGGAAACAGCAGCAGACTATTTTGGGGGCTTGGACTGCAGGTGATGGCTGCCTCCATGAAACTTAAAACATATTTATGACTTGAAGAAAAGTGATGACCAAACTAGACAGCATATTAAAAAGCCGAGACGTTGCTTTTGCCAACAAAGATCCATCCAGTCAAGGCTATGGTTTTTCCATATGTCATGGATGGATATGAAAGATGTACTATAAAGAAAGTGACAGCTGAAAATTGGATGCTTTTTGAACTGTGGTGTTGGAGAAGATGCTTGTAGGTCGCTTAGACTACAAGGAGACGCAACCACTCCATCCTAAAGGAAATCAGGTCTGAATATACATTGAAGGACTAATACTGAACCTGAAA
>NW_017198618.1:0-7619 GCF_001704415.2 Capra hircus | reverse complement strand
TGGAATGGACTGAGACATCTGGGGGCTCTGGGAATGGGTGAAACGACCCTGGAGTTCCTCTCGCCTTTCCTGTGGACAGCGCCTCCTCTTGAGATGCGACGGAACGCCGGGAATTCTTTCCCGACACGCAGGGAAGTATCCCTCCTCTCTAGCTAGGAGGCGGAAACGGGTCTCCTCTGGATGTGGGCGGGACTCTCGTGCTTCCTGTCGAGTGGAGACGGGCATGTTGGGGAACTTCTTGAGTTGCAGCAAGGGTGTGAATGACCCTTTGGAAGTTCCAGAGTTTAGGTGTGATTAGCCTCGAGACCCCTCAGCGGAAATGGGCCTCTTCTCGCCAGGAGAGGAGAACCTCCTGGATTTTCTCGAGTTGCAGCAGGTGCTCTCGACTTACGACGGTGACATCAGGGACCCCTCTTGTGGCCTCACGAAAGGGAAGTCCCATGCGAGTTGCTCATGGTCTCTCGGATTCGTCTCCCGTCGATGCGGGACTAAGATCTTGTGTGGAGTCTGTGCCAAAACCTGAGGATTCCTCTCCAGTGCTGACATGTATCTTGGGGTATTTCTGGAGTCTCCCCAGGGGAGTCAGTCCTCGTCTCGAGTCGGGGCATGCACGTGCGCTTTCCTCCGAGCTGTACAGCAGTGTTGAGCTTCCTTCGCGAGGATCAAGGGATCTGTGCTTTCCCTCGAGGCTTTCCCACGACGCTTTCCACGACGCTTTCCCACAGGACTGTCCGCACCTGCCACCTTGGTGTGAGTCGAACCTCTTCTTGAAAGTCGAGGCAGTGCAGGGAAAACAGGTTCCCTGGAATGGACTAAGACATCTGTGGGACTCTGGGAATGGTGGCACGACCCTGGAGTTCCTCTTCCCTGTGGAGAGCGCCCCCTCTTGAGATGCGATGGAACGCCGGGAATTCTTTCCCGACCACGCAGGGAAAGGATCCCTCCTCTCGAGCTAGGAGTCGGAAACGGGGCTCCTCTGGATGTGGGCGGGACTCTCGTTCTTCTCTCGAGTGGAGACTGGTATGTTGGTGATCTGCTTGAATTGCAGAAAGGGTGTGAAGGACCCTTTGGAAGTTCCAGAGGTTAGGTGTGATTAGCCATGAGAGAACTCAGTGGAAATGGGCCTCATCTCGCCAAGAAAGGGAGAACCTCCTGGATTTTCTCAAGTTGTGGGAGGTGCTCTCGAATTACTACGGGGACCTCAGGGACCCGCTCTGGTGGCCTCAGGAAAGGCCAGTCCCCATGCGATTTGCTCGTGGTCCTCTCGGGATTCCTCTCCCATCGATGCCAGGGCCTAAGACCTTGTGTGGAGTCGGTGTCGGAAACTGAGAATTCCTCTCCAGTTCTGACATGGATCTTGGGGTACTTCTGGAGTCTCCCCAGGGGAGTCAGTCCTCGTCTCGAGTGGGGGCATGCACGTGCACTTTCCTCCCGAACTGTAGCAGCAGTGTCACGCTTCCTTCCCGTGTATCCTAGGATCAGTGGCTTTCCCTCGAGGCTTTTAAGCGAGGCTTTCCCACGACGCTTTCCCACCAGGCTTTCCCACGACGCTTTCCCAAGGTGATGTCCCACGTGCCACCGTGGTGTCAGTCGATCCTCGTCTTGAAAGTTGAGTCAGTGCCGGGAAAACAGGCTTCTGTGGAATGGACTGAGACATCTGGGGGATCTGGGAATGGTGGCACGACCCTGGAGTACCCTCTCGCCTTTCTGTGGAGAGCGCTCCTCTTGAGATGTGACGGGAATGCCGGGAATTCTTTCCGACCACGCAGGGAATGGATCCTCCTGTTGAGCTATGAGGCGGAAACGGGGCTCATCTGGATGTGGGCGGAACACTCGTGCTTCCTCTCGAGTGGAAACGGGTATGTCGGGGAACTTCTTGAGTTGCAGAAAGAGTGTGAAGGACGCTTTGTAACTTCCAAAGGTTAGGTGTGATTAGTCTCGAGACGTCTCAGCAGAAATGGTCCTCATCTCGCTGAAAGGGAGAACCTCCTGGATTTATTCAAGTTGCGGCAGGTGCTCTCGACCTACGACGGGCCCTCAGGGACCCTCTCTGGTGGCCTCAGGAAAGGCCAGTCCCATGCAAGTTGCACGGGGACCTCTCGGGATTCCTCTCCCGTCGGTGCCGGGGCCTAAGACTTGTGTGGAGTCGGTGCCGGAAACTGAGGTTTCCTCTCCAGTGCTGACATGGATTTTGGAGTACTTCTGGAGTCTCCCCAGGGGAGTCAGTCCTTGTCTCGAGTGGGAGCATGCACGTGCGCTTTCCTCCGAGCTGCAGCAGCAGTGTCATGGTTCCCTTCGCGTGGATCAAGGGATCTGTGGCTTTCCCTCGAGGCTTTCCCAAAGGGCTGTCCCACGTGCCACCGTGGTGTGAGTCGATCCTCGTCCTGAAAGTCGAGGCAGTGTAGGGAAAAAAGTTTCCCTGGAATGGACTGAGACATCTGGGGGACTCTGGGAATGGTGGCACGACCCTGGAGTTCCGCTCGCCTTTCCTGTGGAGAGCGCCTCCTCTTGAGATGCGACGGGAACGCCGGGAATTCTTTCCCGACCATGCAGGGAAAGGATCCCTCCCTCTCGAGCTAGGAGGCGGAAACGGGGTTCCTCTAGATGTGGGCGGGACTCTCGTGCTTCCTCTCGAGTGGAGACGGGTATGTCAGCGAACTTCTTGAGTTGCAGCAAGGGTGTGAAGGACCCTTTGGAAGTTCCAGAGGTTTGGTGTGATTAGCCTCGAGACGCCTCAGCGGAAATGGGCCTCATCTCGCCTGGAAGGGAGAACCTCCTGGATTTTCTCGAGTTGCGGCAGGTGCTCTTGACTTACGACGGGGACATCAGGAACCCGCTCTGGTGGCCTCAGGAAAGGCAGGTCCCCATACGAGTTGCTCGGGGCCTCTCGGATTCCTCTCCCCTGATGCCGGGGCCTAAGCCCTTCCGTGGAGTCGGTGCCGGAACCTGAGGATTCCTCTCCAGGGCTGACATGGACCTTGGGGTACTTCTGGAGTCTCCCCAGGGGAGTCAGTCCTCGTCTCGAGTGTGGGCATGCAAGTGCGCTTTCCTCCCGAGCTTTAGCAGCAGTGTCACGCTTCCCTTCGCTTGGATCAAGGGATCTGTGGCTTTCCCTCGAGGGTTTTCCCATGAGGCTTTCCCACGAGGCTTTCCCACGAGGCACAGGGTTTTTCCCCCGTGCCACCATGGTGTGAGTTGATCCTCGGCTTGAAAGTCGAGGCAGTGCAGGGAAAACAGGTTTCCCTGGAATAGACTGAGACATCTGGGGGACTCTGGGAATGGTGGCATGACCCTGGAGTTCCTCTCGGCTTTCCTGTAGAGACGGCCCTCCTCTTGAGATGCGACGCAACCGCCGGAATTCTTTCACGACGACGCAGGGAAAGGATCCCTCTTCTCGAGCTTGGAGGCGGAAACTGGGCTCCTCTGGATTGGGCGGGACTCTCGTGCTCCTCTCGAGTGGAGACGGGTATGTCGGGGAACTTCTTGAGTTGCAGCAAGGGTGTGAAAGGACCCTTTGGAAGTTCCAGAGGTTAGGTGTGATTAGCCTGGGGACGCCTCAGAGGAAATGGTCCTCATCTCCCCTGGAGGGGAGAACCTCCTGCATTTCCTTGAGTTGCTGCAGGTGTTTCTCGCGTTACGACGGGGACCTCAGGGACCCGCTCTGGTGGCCTCAGGAAAGGCCAGTCCCATGCGAGTTGCTCGGGGGCCTATCAGGATTCCTTTCCCATCGAGGCCGGGGCCTAAGACCTTGTGGGGAGTCGGTGCCGGAACCTGAGAATTTCTCTCCAGTGCTGACTTGGATCTTGGGGTACTTCTGGAGACTCCACAGGGGAGTCAGTCCTTGTCCCGAGTAAGGGCATGCACGTGTGCTTTCCTCCGAGCTGTAGCAGCAGTGTCACGCTCCCCTTCGCGTGGATCAAGGGATCTGTGGCTTTCCCTCCAGGCTTTCCCATGAGACTTTCCCACGAGGCTTTCCACAGGGCTGTCGCACGTGCCACCGTCGTGTGAGACGATCCTCGGCTTGAAAGTCGAGGCAGTGCAGGGAAAACAGGTTTCCCTGGAATGGCCTGAGACATCTGGGGGACTCTGGGAATGGTGGAACGACCCTGGAGTTCCTCACGCCTTTCCTGTGTAAAGCGTCCCCTCTTGAGATGCGACGGGAACGCCGAGAATTCTTTCCGACACGCAGGGAAAGGATCCTCCTCTCGAGCTATGAGGCGGAAACGGGGCTCCTCTGGATGTGGCGGGACTCTCGTGCTTCCTCTCGAGTGGAGACGGGTATGTCGGGGAACTTCTTGTGTTGCAGCAAGGATGTGAAGGAACGTTTTGGAAGTTCCAGAGAGTTTAGGTGTGATTAACCTGGGGACGCCTCAGAGGAAATGGGCCTCATGTCGCCTGGAGGGGAGAACCTCCTGGATTTCTCGAGTTGCGGCAGGTGCTCTCCGACTTACGACGGGGACTCAGGGACCCGCTCTAATGGCCTCAGGAAAGGCCAGTCCCCATGCTAGTTACTCGGGGCCTCTCGGGATTCCTCTCCCGTCGATGCCGGGCCTAAGACCTTGTTGGAGTCGGTGCCGGAAGTGAGGATTCCTCTCCAGGGCTGACGTGGATTTGGGTACTTCTGGACTCTCTCAGGGTAGTCAGTCCTCATCTCGAGTGGGGGCATGCACGTGCGCTTTCCTCCCGAGCTGTAGCAGCGTGTCGTGCTTCTCTTCGCGTGGATCAAGGGATCAGGGCCTTTCCCACGACGCTTCACATAGGGCTGTCCACGTGCCACCGTGATGTGAGTCGATCCTCGATTGAAAGTCGAGGCAGTGCAGGGAAAACAGGTTTCCCTGAAATGGACGGAGACATCTGGTTGACTCTGGGAATGGTGGCACGACGCTGGAGTTCCTCTCGCCTTTCCTGTGAAGAGCGCCTCCTCTTGAGATTCGACGGGATCGCCGGGAATTCTTTCCCGACCACAGGGAAAGGAATCCCTCCTCTCGAGCTAGGAGTCGGAAACGGGGCTCCTATGGATGTTGCCGGGACTCTCGTGCTTCCTCTCGAGTGGAGACGGGTATGTCGGGGACTTCTTGAGTTGCAGCAAGGGTGTGAAGGACCCGTTGGAAGTTCCAGATGTTAGATGTGATTAGCCTCGAGACGCCTCTGCGGAAATGGCCTCATCTCGCCTGGAGGCGAGAACCTCCTGGATTTTCTCGAGTTGCGGCAGGTGCTCTCGACTTACGACTGGGACCTCAGGGACCCGCTCTGGTGGCCTCAGGAAAGGCCATTCCCCATCCGAGTTGTCCGGGGCCTCTCGGATTCCTCTCCCGTCGATGCGGGGGCCTAAGTCCTTGTGTGGAGTCAGTGCCGGAACGTGAGGATTCCTCTCCAGTGCTGACATGGATCTTGGGGTACTTCTGGAGTCTCCCAGTGGAGTCAGTCCTCGTCTCGAAGGGAGGCATGCACGTGCGCTTTCCTCCCAGCTTTTGCAGCAGTGTCACGCTTCCCTTTGCTTGGATCAAGGGATCTGTGGCTTTTCCTCGAGGATTTCCCGCAGGGCTTTCCCACAGGGCTGTCCCACGTGCCACTGCGGTTTGAGTCGATCCTCGGCTTGAAAAGTCGAGGGAATGCAGGGAAACAGGTTTCCCTGGAAATGGACTGAGACATCTGGGGACTCTGGAATGGTGGCACGACCCTGGAGTCCCTCTCGCCTTTCCTGTGAAGAGCGCCTCCCCTTGAGATGCGACGGGAATGACGGGAATTCTTTCCCGAGCACGAAGGGAAAGGATCCTCCTCTCGAGCTAGGAGGCGGAAATGGGGCTCCTCTGGATGTGGGCGGGACTCTCGTGCTTCCTCTCGAGTGGAGTCGGGTATGTCGGCAAAACTTCTTGAGTTGCAGCAAGGGTGTGAAGGACCCTTTGGAAGTTCCAGAGGTTAGGTGTGATTAGCCTCGAGACGCCTCAGCGGAAATGGGCCTCATCTCACCTGGACGGGAGAACCTCCTGGATTTTCTCGAGTTGCGGCAGGGTGCCCTCGACTTACGACGGGACCCTCAGGGACCCGCTATGGTGGCCTCAGGAATGGCAGTCTCCCTTGTGAGTAGCTCGCGGGCCTTCGGGGGATTCTTCTCCCGTAGATGCCGGGGCCTAAGATCTTGTGTGGAGTGGGTGCTGGAACCTGAGGATTCCTCTCCAGTGCTGACATGGATCTTGGGGTACTTCTGCAGTCTCCCCAGTGGGAGTCAGCCCTCGTCTCGAGTGGGGATGCATGTGCGCTTTCCTCCCGAGCTGTAGCAGCAGTGTCACGCTTCCATTCGCGTGGATCAAGGGATCTGTCGCTTTCCCTCGAGGCTTTCCCACGAGGCTTTCCCAAGGCTTTCCCACGAGGCATTCCCACAGGGCTGTCCCACGTGCCACCGTGGTGTGAGTCGATCCTCGGCTTGAAAAGTCAAGGCAGTGCAGGGAAAACTGGTTACCCTGGAATGGACGCAGTCATTTGGGGGACTCTGGGAATGGTAGCACGACCCTGGAGTTCCTCTCGCCTTTCTGTGGAGAGCGCCTGCTCTTGAGATGAGACAGGAATGCCGGGGAATTCTTTCCGACCACGCAAAGAAAGGATCCCTCTTTCTCGAGCTAGGAGGACGGAAACGGGGCTCCCTGGATGTGGGCGGGACTCTCGCGCTTCCTCTCGAGTGGAGACGGGTATGTCAGGGAACTGCTTGAGTTGCAGCAAGGGTGTGAAGGACCCCTTTGGAAGTTCCAGAGGTTAGGTGTGATTAGCCTCGAGACGCCTCAGCGGAAATGGGCCTCATGTCGCCTGCAGGGGAGAACCTCCTGGATGTTCTCGAGCTGCGGCAGGTGCTCTCGACTTACGACGGGTACATCAGGGACTCGCTCTGGTGGCCTCAGGAAAGGCCATTCCCCATGCGAGTTGCTCGGGTGCCTCTCGGGATTCCTCTCTCCCGTCGATGCCGTGGCCTAAGACCTTGTGTGGATTCAGTGCCGGAACCTGAGGATTCCTCTCCAGTGCTGACATGGTTCTTGGGGTACTTCTGGAGTATCCCCAGGGGAGTCAGTCCTCGTCTCGAGTGGGGGCATGCACGTTCGCTTTCCTCCCCAGCTGTTGCAGCAGTGTCACGATTCCCTTCAAGTGGGATCAAGGGATCTTTGGCTTTCCCTCGAGGCTTTCCCGCGAGGCTTTCCCACAGGGCTGTCCCACGTGCCACCCGCGGTGTGAGTCGAACCTCGGCTTGAAAGTCGAGGCAGTGCAGGGAAAACAGGTTTCCCTGGAATGGACTGAGGCATCTGGGGGACTCTGGGAATGGTGGCACGACCCTGGAGTTCCTCTCGCCTTTCCTGTGGAGAGCGCTCCTATTGAGTTGCGACGGGAATGCTGGGAATTCTTTCCGAGCACGCAGGGAAAGGATCCCTTTTCTCGAGCTAGGAGGCGGAAATGGGTTACTGTGGATGTGGGTGGGGCTCTCGTGCTTCCTCTCGAGTGGAGTCGGGTATGTCGGCGAAATTCTTGAGTTGCAGCAAGGGTGTGAAGGACCCTTTGGAAGTTCCAGAGGTTAGGTGTGATTAGCCTCGAGACGCCTCAGCGGAAATGGGCCTCATCTCGCCTGCACGGGAGAA
>NW_017198617.1:0-7619 GCF_001704415.2 Capra hircus | reverse complement strand
ATTAAATCTCCATGTTCCTACCCTTATAATGAATATAACTAGTATATAGGAGAAATAAGTATTAACCTTTAAGCATATAGGAGAAATAAGAATTCACCTTTAAGACTAATCATGTTAACCTTGGGTTAAATAAATTCCTTTCTTGATTGTAACTCACTACACCCTCACCCTATAGGAATGTAACTTTATTTGGAGGGTGGTGCCTGGTTTAAGAAAAAACACCCTTGGAAGAAATAAGTTTATTTGGTTATCAGAAAGAAAGGATCATAAAATGTCAGCAGGTCTCATTCATGGCCAGAAGATGATGTAAGATCCCTAAGACCTTTTTTTTATACATTTATGTGAAGCACCTGATTTTGATAAAGGTCAGGATGCCGACTCCTGCGTGACTCTGTATTCATCCCTATGTGTAACAAGAGGTATACAAGCAAAACCAAAAATAAAGAAATCAGATCAGTTTCCGGAAAGACTGATTCCCCCATGTCGCTTCTTTTTTGCTCCCGTTTTTCTGGCTGAATTCTCTACTGGAGGATGGATGCTATTCCACGTAATCCAAGTTATTCAGCCTCTTTTTCTCCAATAATCTTCCTACTACACTATCCATTTCTAATCTCTTTATATCTGGGATTAAATATGTATATTTCCAAAAGACGACGACTACGTCCCCACCTTCGAATCACCCTGGATCCACCGGGCTGGACCACGGCACTTTCCCTGCTTGGTCGGGAAAGAATTCCCGGCGTTCCCACCGCATCTCAAGAAGAGGCGCTCTCCACAGGAAAGGCGAGAGGAACTCCAGGGTCGTGCCACAATTCCAAGAGTCCCCCAGATGTCTCAGTCCATTCCAGAGGAACCTGTTTTCCCTGCACTGCCTTGATTTTCACGCCGAGGATCGACTGGCACCACGGTGGCACGTGGGACAGCGATGTGGGAAAGCCTCGTGGGAAAGCCTCGAGGGAAAGCCCCGTGGGAAATACCTCGAGGGAAAGACACAGATCTCTTGATCCACGCGACGGGCAGCGTGACACTGCTACTGCAGCTCGGGAGGTAAGCGTTCTTGCATGATCCCGCTGAGAAGAGGACTGACACCCCTGGGGAGACTCAAGAAGTACCCCAAGAACCATGTCAGCACGGGAGAGGAATCCTCAGGTACCGGCCTCGACTTCACACAAGGTCTTAGGCCCCACCATCGACGGGAGAGGAATCCCGAGAGGCCCCGTAGCCACTCGGATGGGAACTGGCCTTTCCTGACGCCACCAGAGCGGGTCCCTGAGGTCCCAGCGTACGTTGAGAACACCTGCCACAATTCGAGAAAATCCAGGAGGTTCTCCCCTACCAGGCAAGATGAGGCCAATTTCCGCTGAGGCTCTCGAGGCTAATCACACCTAAACTCTGGAAATTCCAAAGGTTCCTTCAACAACCTTGCTGAAACTCAAGAAGTTCCCCGACATACCGTCTCCACTCCAGAGGAAGCACGAGGGTCCCGCCCACATCCAGAGGAGCCCCGTTTATGCCTCGGACCTCGAGATGACGGATCCTTTCCCTGCTTGGTCGGGAAAGAATTCCCGGCGTTCCCGTCCCATCTCAAGAGGAGGCGCTCTCCACAGGAAAGGCGAGCGGAACTCCAGGGTCGTACCACCATTCCAAGAGTCCCCCAGATGTCTCAGTCCATTCCAGAGGAACCTGTTTTCCCTGCACTGCCTCGACTTTCAAGCCGAGGATCGACTCACACCCATGGTGGCAGGTGGGACAGCCCTGTGGGAAAGACTCTTGGGAAAGCCTTGAAGGAAAGACTTGAGTGAAAGCTACAGATCCCTTGACCACGCGTTAGGAAGCGTGACACTGCTGCTACAGCTCGGGAGGAAAGCGCACGTGCATGCCCACACTCGAGACGAGGACTGACTTCCCTGGGGAGACTCCAGAAGTACCCCAAGAACCATGTCAGCACTGGAGAGGAATCCTCAGGATCCGGCCTCGACTCCACACAAGGTCTTAGGCCCCGGCATCGACCCAAGAGGAATCCCGAGAGTCCCCCTGGCAACTTGCATGGGGACTGGCCTTTCCTGAGGCCACGAGACCGGGTCCCTGAGGTCCCCGTCGTAATTCGAGAGCACCTGCCGTAACTCGAGAAAATCCAGGAGGTTCTCCCCTACAGGCAAAATGAGGCCTATTTCCACTGACGCATCTAGAGGCTAAGCACACCTAACCTCTGGAACTTCCAATGGTTCCTTCACACACTTGCTGCAACTCAAGAGCTTTCCCGACACACCCGTCTACACTCAAAGGAAGCACGAGGGTCCCGCCCACATCCAGAGAAGCCCCGATCCCCCCTCGAGGCTCCAAAGGAGAGATCTTTTAAATGCTTGCATTTCCCGAGTCGAAGACCTTGTGTTGAGTTGGGACCGGAAACTGAGGATTCCTCTCCAGTGCTGACGTGGATTTTTGGGTACTTCTGGACTCTCCCCAGGGGAGTCAGTCCTCGTCTCGAGTGGGGAAATGCACGTGGGCTTTCCTCCCTAAAGGTGGCAGCAGTGTCATGCTACCCGACGGGTGGATCAAGGGATGTGTGGCTTTCCCTGTAGGATTTCCCATGAGGCTTTCCCACGAGGCTAACACACAGGGCTGTCCCACGTGCCACCGTGGTGTGAGTCGATCCTCGGCGTGACAGTCAAGGCAGTGCAGGTAAAAGAGTTTCCTTTGGAATGGACTCAGTCCTCTGGGGGACTCTTGGATTGGTGGCACGACCCTGGAGTTCCTCTCGCCTTTCCTGTGGAGAGCGCTTCCTCTTGAGATGCGACGGGAATGCCGGGAATTCTTTCCCGACCACGCAGGGAAAGGATCCCTCATCTCGAGCTACAAGGAGGAAAAGGGCCTCCTCTGGATGTGCAAGGGACGCTCGCGCTTCCTCTCGAGTGGACAAGGGTATGTCGGGGAACTTCTTGAGTTGCAGCAAGGGTGTGAAGGACCCTATGGAAGTTCCAAAGGTTAGATGTGATTAGCCTCGAGTCGCCTCAGCGGAAATGGGCCTCATCTAGCCTGGAGGGGAGAATCTCCAGGATTTTCTCGAGTTGCGGTAGGTGCTCTCGATTTACGACGGGGACCACAGGGACCCGTATCTGGTGGCCTCAGGAAAGGCCACTCTCCGTGCGAGTTGCTTATTGGCCTCTCGGATTCCTCTCCCGTCGATGCTGGGGCCTAAGACCTTGTGTGGAATCCGGTGCCGGAACTGAGGATTCCTCTCCAGTGCTGACATGGATCTTGGGGATTCTTCTGGAGTCTCCCCAGGGTAGTCAGTCCTCGTCTACGAGTGGGGGCATGGCACGTGCGTTTCCTCCCGAGCTGTAGGCAGCAGTGTCACGCTTCCCATCGCGTGGATCAAGGGATCTGTGGCTTTCCCTCGAGGCTTTCCCATCGAGCTTTCCCACGAGCTGCCACGGGACAGCCCTGTGGTGCCTCGTGGAAAGCTCGTGGCTGGGGAAAGCCTCGAGGGAAAGCCACAGATCCCTTGATCCACGCGAAGGGAAGCATGACACGCTGCCACAGCTCGGGAGGAAAGCGCACGTGCATGCCCCCACTCGAGACGAGGACTGACTCCCCTGGGGAGACTCCAGAAGTACCCAAGATCCATGTCAGCACTGGAGAAGAATCCTCAGTTCCGGCACCGATTCCACAAAAGGTCTTAGGCCCCAGCATCGACGGGAGAGGAATCCCGAGAGGCCAATAAGCAACTCGCACGGAGAGTGGCCTTTCCTGAGGCCACCAGATACGGGTCCCTGTGGTCCCCGTCGTAAATCGAGAGCACCTACCGCAACTCGAGAAAATCCTGGAGATTCTCCCCTCCAGGCTAGATGAGGCCCATTTCCGCTGAGGCGACTCGAGGCTAATCACATCTAACCTTTGGAACTTCCATAGGGTCCTTCACACCCTTGCTGCAACTCAAGAAGTTCCCCGACATACCCTTGTCCACTCGAGAGGAAGCGCGAGCGTCCCTTGCACATCCAGAGGAGGCCCTTTTCCTCCTTGTAGCTCGAGATGAGGGATCCTTTCCCTGCGTGGTCGGGAAAGAATTCCCGGCATTCCCGTCGCATCTCAAGAGGAAGCGCTCTCCACAGGAAAGGCGAGAGGAACTCCAGGGTCGTGCCACCAATCCAAGAGTCCCCCAGAGGACTGAGTCCATTCCAAAGGAAACTCTTTTACCTGCACTGCCTTGACTGTCACGCCGAGGATCGACTCACACCACGGTGGCACGTGGGACAGCCCTGTGTGTTAGCCTCGTGGGAAAGCCTCATGGGAAATCCTACAGGGAAAGCCACACATCCCTTGATCCACCCGTCGGGTAGCATGACACTGCTGCCACCGTTTAGGGAGGAAAGCCCACGTGCATTTCCCCACTCGAGACGAGGACTGACTCCCCTGGGGAGAGTCCAGAAGTACCCAAAAATCCACGTCAGCACTGGAGAGGAATCCTCAGTTTCCGGTCCCAACTCAACACAAGGTCTTCGACTCGGGAAATGCAAGCATTTAAAAGATCTCTCCTTTGGAGCCTCGAGGGGGGATCGGGGCTTCTCTGGATGTGGGCGGGACCCTCGTGCTTCCTTTGAGTGTAGACGGGTATGTCGGGAAAGCTCTTGAGTTGCAGCAAGTGTGTGAAGGAACCATTGGAAGTTCCAGAGGTTAGGTGTGCTTAGCCTCTAGATGCGTCAGTGGAAATAGGCCTCATTTTGCTGTAGGGGAGAACCTCCTGGATTTTCTCGAGTTACGGCAGGTGCTCTCGAATTACGACGGGGACCTCAGGGACCCGGTCTCGTGGCCTCAGGAAAGGCCAGTCCCCATGCAAGTTGCCAGGGGGACTCTCGGGATTCCTCTTGGGTCGATGCCGGGGCCTAAGACCTTGTGTGGAGTCGAGGCCGGATCCTGAGGATTCCTCTCCAGTGCTGACATGGTTCTTGGGGTACTTCTGGAGTCTCCCCAGGGAAGTCAGTCCTCGTCTCGAGTGTGGGCATGCACGTGCGCTTTCCTCCCGAGCTGTAGCAGCAGTGTCACGCTTCCTAACGCGTGGTCAAGGGATCTGTAGCTTTCACTCAAGTCTTTCCTTCAAGGCTTTCCCAAGAGTCTTTCCCACAGGGCTGTCCCACCTGCCACCATGGGTGTGAGTCGATCCTCGGCTTGAAAGTCGAGGCAGTGCAGGGAAAACAGGTTCCTCTGGAATGGACTGAGACATCTGGGGGACTCTTGGAATGGTGGTACGACCCTGGAGTTCCGCTCGCCTTTCCTGTGGAGAGCGCCTCCTCTTGAGATGGGACGGGAACGCCGGGAATTCTTTCCCGACCAAGCAGGGAAAGGATCCGTCATCTCGAGGTCCGAGGCATAAACGGGGCTCCTCTGGATGTGGGCGGGACCCTCGTGCTTCCTCTGGAGTGGAGACGGTATGTCGGGGAACTTCTTGAGTTTCAGCAAGGTTGTGAAGGAACCTTTGGAATTTCCAGAGTTTAGGTGTGATTAGCCTCGAGAGCCTCAGCGGAAATTGGCCTCATCTTGCCTGGAGGGGAGAACCTCCTGGATTTTCTCGAATTGTGGCAGGTGTTCTCAACGTACGCTGGGACCTCAGGGACCCGCTCTGGTGGCGTCAGGAAAGGCCAGTTCCCATCCGAGTGGCTACGGGGCCTCTCGGGATTCCTCTCCCGTCGATGGTGGGGCCTAAGACCTTGTGTGAAGTCGAGGCCGGTACCTGAGGATTCCTCTCCCGTGCTGACATGGTTCTTGGGGTACTTCTTGAGTCTCCCCAGGGGTGTCAGTCCTCTTCTCAGCGGGATCATGCAAGAACGCTTACCTCCCGAGCTGCAGTAGCAGTGTCACGCTGCCCGTCGCGTGGATCAAGAGATCTGTGTCTTTCCCTCGAGGTATTTCCCACGGGGCTTTCCCTCGAGGCTTTCCCACGAGGCTTTCCCACATCGCTGTCCCACGTGCCACCGTGGTGCCAGTCGATCCTCGGCGTGAAAATCAAGGCAGTGCAGGGAAAACAGGTTCCTCTGGAATGGACTGAGACATCTGGGGGACTCTTGGAATTGTGGCACGACCCTGGAGTTCCTCTCGCCTTTCCTGTGGAGAGCGCCTCTTCTTGAGATTGCGGTGGGAACGCCGGGAATTCTTTCCCGACCAAGCAGGGAAAGTGCCGTGGTCCAGCCCCGGTGGATCCAGGGTGATTCGAAGGTGGGGACGTAGTCGTCGTCTTTGGAAATATACATATTTAATCCCAGATATAAAGAGATTAGAAATGGATAGTGTAGTAGGAAGATTATTGGAGAAAAAGAGGCTGAATAACTTGGATTACGTGGAATAGCATCCATCCTCCAGTAGAGAATTCAGCCAGAAAAAACGGTGAGCAAAAAAGAAGCGACATGGGGGAATCAGTCTTTCCGGAAACTGATCTGATTTCTTTATTTTTGGTTTTGCTTGTATACCTCTTGTTACACATAGGGATGAATACAGAGTCACGCAGGAGTCGGCATCCTGACCTTTATCAAAATCAGGTGCTTCACATAAATGTATAAAAAAAAGGTCTTAGGGATCTTACATCATCTTCTGGCCATGAATGAGACCTGCTGACATTTTATGATCCTTTCTTTCTGATAACCAAATAAACTTATTTCTTCCAAGGGTGTTTTTTTCTTAAACCAGGCACCACCCTCCAAATAAAGTTACATTCCTATAGGGTGAGGGTGTAGTGAGTTACAATCAAGAAAGGAATTTATTTAACCCAAGGTTAACATGATTAGTCTTAAAGGTGAATTCTTATTTCTCCTATATGCTTAAAGGTTAATACTTATTTCTCCTATATACTAGTTATATTCATTATAAGGGTAGGGAACATGGAGATTTATCAGCAAACATCAGCCTAACAAATGAAAATCCTTTCATCAATTCTCCCCTTAAGATCTATTTAGTCTTAAGATATGATAAAGTTACATTCTTACATAGAAAGGACACAGTGATATATAACAAAGTACAGTGATCTATTACAAAAGTGAAAATCCATTAACTCAAAAAGTCTAGTATTGCTAACATCAAAAACTGCTATATTTCCTTTTGCTATATTCCAAATACATTGATTAATATATTCCCAAGTGCCTAAGGATATGGAGGCCTGGTGGCAATCATTGACTCAACAAGAAGAAAAAAGTCCTATGCTAATTAAGACTCTCAAAATACTCCAAAACTCTCTGTGCTGTTTACAGTTGAGAGGTAGTAAACAATCTTGTGCCTAGTGGCAGCAGTATGGATAATCCTGTCACACAAGCTGGTCTGTCAGCAGAGAGGGTTTGACCTAAAATATCCTTGTCCCACCCAGAGCAGGGAATTAGCAGCAATTTTTGACACAACAAATGAAGAACCCTTCACCAATATAATTCCTAACCAACTATACTAATAATTTCTAACTCCCCAAAATAATTTGCCTTTAGTAAGTCTAAAACATCTCCATGCCTCTCAGGTTGGGAGGCTAAAACAATCACATGTGGCCGGACAAACCTATAAAGGTGGGCTATAACCTTAATACCTCATCAAGAGGAGTCAGCAAGCTGAAACACTCTTGTCATTGTCATGCCCAAGAATATTTATTG
>NW_017198616.1:0-7620 GCF_001704415.2 Capra hircus | reverse complement strand
TAGAATCCGACAATGGCCCTGTCTTTGTAGCCCGTTAATTAACAGGTATGTGAAGCTCTAAATATCAGTGGAAATTACATACAGCATATAGGCCTCAGGGGAATGGGCCTCATCTCGCCTGGAGGGGAGAACCTCCTGGATTTTACCCAGTTTGGCAGGTGTGCTCTCGAGTTACGATGCGGACCTCAGGGACCCGCTCTGGTGGCCTCAGGAAAGGCCAGTCCGCCATGCGCGTTACCAGGGGGCCTCTGGATTCCTCACCCATCGATGCCGGTGCCTAAGACCTTGTGTGGAGTCAGACCTGAGGATGCCTCTCCAGTGCTGACATGAGTCTTTCCATACTTCTGGAGTCTTGCCACGGGATTTCAGTCCTCATCTCATGTGGGGGCATGCACCTGCCAATTCCTCACGGGATGTAGCAGCAGTGTCACGCTTTCTGACGTGTGGATCAAGGGATCTGTCATTTTCCATTGAGGCTTTCACACGAGGCTTTCCAACAGGGCTGTCCCACGTGCCACGGTGGTGTGAGTCGATCCTCGGCGTGAAATTCGAGGCAGTGCAGGGAAAACAGGTTCTTCTGGAATGGACTTAGACATCTGGGGGACTCTTGGAATGCTGGCAAGACCCTGGAGTCCCTCTTGCCTTTCCTGTGGAGATCTCCTGCTCTTGAGATGCGACGGGAACACGGGGAATTCTTTCCCACCCACGCAGGGAAAGAATCCCTCCTCTTAAGCTAGGAGGCGGAAACGGGGCTCCTCTGGATGTGGGCAGGGACTGTTGTGCTTCCTCTCGAGTGGAGACGGGTATGTCGGGGAACTTCTTGAGTTGTAGCAAGGGTGTGAAGGACCCTTGGGAAGTTCCAGAGGTTAGGTGTGATTAGCCTCGAGACGCCTCAGCGGAAATGGGGCCTCATCTCGCCTGGAGGGCAGAACCTCCTGGATTTTCTCCAGTTACAGCAGGTGCTCTCGACATATGACGGGGACCTCAGGGACCGGGTGTGGTGGCCTCAGGAAAGGCCAGTCCCCATACAAGTTGCTCGGTGGCCTCTCGGGATTCCTCTCCCGTCGATACCGGGCCTAAGACCTTGTGTGGAGTCGGTGCCGGAACCTGTGGATTCCTCTCCAGGGATGACATGGATCTTGGGGAAATTCTGGAGTCTCCCCAGGGGAGTCAGTCCTCGTCTTGAGTGGAGGCATGCAGGTGCGCTTTCCTCCCGAGCTGTAGCAGCAGTGTCACGCTTCCCTTCGCGTGGTTCAAGGGTTCTGTGTCTTTTCCCTCGAGGCTTTCCCACGAGGCTTTCCCACAGGGCTGTCCCACGTGCCACTGTGGGGTGAGTCGATCCTCGGCTTGAAAGTAGAGGCAGTGCAGGGAAAAACAGGTTTCCTTAGAATGGACTGAGACACTGGGGGACTCTGGGAATGGTGGCACGACCCAGGAGTTCCTCTCGCCTTCATGTTGAGAGCGCTTCCTCTTGAGTTGCCACGGGAACGCCGGGAATTCTTTCCCGATCTCGCAGGGAAAGGATGCCTCCTCTCGAGCTAGGAGTCGGAAACGGGGCTCCTCTGGATGTGGGCGGGACTCTCGTGCTTCCTCTCGAGTGGTGACGGGTATGTCGGGGAACTTCTTGAGTTGCAGCAAGGGTGCGAAGGACCCTTTGGTAGTTCCAGAGGTTAGGTGTGATTAGCCTTGAGACGCCTCAGGAGAAAAAAGCCTCATCTCGCCTGTAGGGGAGAACCTCCTGGATTTTCTCGAGTTGTGGCAGGTGCTCTCGAGATACGTCGGGAATTCAGGGACCCACTCTGGTGGCCTCAGGAAAGGCCAGTCCCCATTCGAGTTGCTCGGGGGCCTCTCGGGATTCTTCTCCCGTCGATGCCAGGACCTAAGACCTTGTGTGGATTCGGTGCCGGAACCTGAGGATTCCTCTCCAGTGCTGACATGGATCTTGGGGTACTTCTGGAGTCTCCCCAGGGGAGTCAGTCTTCGTCTCGAGTGGGGGCATGCACGTGGGCTTTCCTCCCGAGCAGTAGCAGCAGTGTCACGCTTCCATTCGCTTGGATCAAGGGATCTGTGGCTTTCCCACGAGGCTTTCCCACAGGGCTGTCCACGTGCCACCGTGGTGTGAGTCGATCCTCGGCTTGAAAGTCGAGGCAGTGCAGGGAAAAGAGGTTTCCCTGGAATGGACTGAGACATCTCGGGGACTCTGGGAATGGTGGCACGACCCTGGAGTTCCTCTCGACTTTCCTGTGGAGAGGGCCTCCTCTGAGATGCGACAGGAACGCCGGGAATTCTTTCCCGACCACGCAGGGAAAGGATCCTTCTTCTCGAGCTAGGAGGCGGAAACGGGGCTCCTCTGGATGTGGGCGGGACTCTGGTGCTTCCTCTCGAGTGGAGACGGGTATGTCCGGGAACTTCTTGAGTTGCAGCAAGGGTGTAAAGGACCCTTTGGAAGTTCCAGAATTTAGGTGTGATTAGCCTCGAGACGCCTCATCGGAAAAGGCCTCATCTCGCCTGGAGGGGAGAACCTCCTGGATTTTCTCGAGTTGCCGCAGGTGCTCTCGACTTTCGAAGGGGACCTCAGGGACCCGCTCTGGTGGCCTCAGGAAAGGCCAGTCCCCATGCGAGTTGCTCGGTGGCCTCTCGGGATTCCTCTCCCGTCAATGCCGGGTCCTAAGATCTTGTGTGGAGTCGGTGCCGGAACCTGAGGTTTCCTCTCCAGTGCTGACATGGATCTTGGGGGTGCTTCTGGAGTCACCCCACGGGAGTCAGTCCTCGTCCCGAAGTGGGGGCATGCACGTGCGACTTCCTCCCGAGCTGTAACAGCAGTGTCACGCTTCCCTTCACGTGGATCAAGGGATCTGTGTCTTTCCCTCGAGGCTTTCACTGGAGGCTTTCCGACAAGTCTGTCCCATGCGCCACCGTGGTGTGAGTCGATCCTTGGCTTGAAAGTCGAGGCAGTGCAGGGAAAACAGGTTTCCCTGGAATGGACTGAGACATCTGGGGGACTCTGGGAATGGTGGCACGACCCTGGAGTTCCTCTCACCTTTCCTGTGGAGAGCGCCTCCTCTTGAGATGCGACGGGAACGCCGGGAATTCTTTCCCGACCACGCAGGAATGGATCACTCCTCTCGAGCTAGGAAGCGGAAACGGGGCTCCTCTGGATGTGGGCGAGACTCTCGTGATTCATCTAGAGTGGAGACGGGTATGTCGGGGAACTTCTTAAGTTGCAGCAAGGGTGTGAAGGACCCTTTGGAAGTTCCAGAGGTTAGGTGTGATTAGCCTCGAGACGTCTCAGTGGAAATGGGCCTCATCTCGCCTGAAGGGGAGAATCTCCTTCATTTTCTCGAGTTGTGGCAGGTGCTCTCGACTTACGACGGGGACCTCAGGGACCCGTTCTGTTGGCCTTAGGAAGACCAGTCCCCATGCGAGTTGCTAGAGGGCCTCTCGGGATTCCTCACCGGTAGATGCCGGGGCCCAAGACCTTCGGTGGACTGGGGGCCAGAACCTGAGTATTCCTCTCCAGTGCTGACATGTTTTGGGGATACTTCTGAAGTCTCCCAAGGGGAATCAGTCCTCGTCTCGAGTGGGGGCATGTGCATGCTCTTTCCTCCCGAGCTGTAGCAGCAGTGTCATGCTTCCCGTCGCGTGGATCAATGGATCTGTGGCTTTTCCTCTAGGCTTTTCCTAGAGGATTTCCCACGAGGCTTTCCCACAGGGCTGTCCCCCGTGCCACCGTGGTGTGAGGCGATCCTCCGCATGAAAGTTTAAGCACTCTGTAAAAACAAGATCCTCTGGAATGGACTGAGACATCTGGGGACACTTGGAATGGTGGCATGACCATGGAGTTCCTCTCTCCCTTCCTGTGGAGAGCGCCTCCACCTGAGATGCGACGGGAATGCCGGAAGTTCTTTCCCGACCAAGCAGGGAAAGGATCCCTCATCTCTAGCTAGGAGGATGAAACGGGGCTACTCTGGATGTGGGCAGGACCCTCGTGTTTCCTCTCGAGTGGAGATGGGAATGTCGGGGAACTTCTTGAGTTGCAGCAAGGGTGTGAAGGACCCTTTGGAAGTTCCAGAGATTAGATGTAATTAGCCTCGAGACACCTCATTGGAAATGGGCCTCATCTCGCCTGGAGGGGAGAACCTCCTGGATTTTCTCGAGTTGCGGCAGGTGCTCCCGACTTACGACGGGACCTCAGAGACCCGCTCTGGTGACTTCATCAAAGTCCAGTCCCCATGCCAGATGCTGGGGGCTTCTCTTGATAACTCTCCTGTTGATGCCCGGGGCCGAACAACTTGTGTGGATTCGGGGCCGGAACCTGAGGTTTCCTCTGCAGTGCTGACATGGATATTGGGGTTCTTCTGGAGTCTCACCTGGAGAGTCAATCCTCCTCTCAAGTGAGGGCACGCACGTGTGCTTTCCTCCCGAGCTGTAGCAGCAGGGTCACGCTTCCCGTCGTGTGGATCAAGGGATCTGTGGCTTTCCCTGGAGGCTTTCCCACGAGGCTTTCTCACAGGGCTTTCCCTCGTGCCACCGTGGTGGTGAGTTGATCCTCAGCGTGAAAGACGAGGCAGTGGCAGGGGAAAACAGGTTCCTCTGAATTGGACTGATGCTGGGAGCCAGTATGAGGACTCCCGCCCGTGATAACGTCATGAGGAAGAAAGCTGACATAGGCATGGGTGTGTTCAGACTTCAGGGACCCCTCTGGAAGTTCCTATGCACGTACCCCAACAAAAATCTGCTCGGCTTTTTTGCTCTGCTTTTCCACTCTTCTGACATTTTCTGGAAAAAGTCAATTCAGGGCTTTAGTCTTCTGCATTTGAAAGAGTGTTTTCAATCCAAAACGCCTCTGAATGCTTTCTAGCCTGCCTGCAGGACTCCGTACAGCCTGGGCATGTGATTGTTTGAGGCCTCCTTTCCCCAGGAGGCACAGGAAGCTTAAAGCATCCTAGGGAATGTAGGGGCATCCGAGGAGTCAAAATCTTTATAATAGGACTGATTAAAAGTTTCATTTTTTGGGTCAATGCTTGCTGCTAAATTTTCATATCCTTTATTTTTAGATAGAGTTGGTATATTAAAAAAACAAGTAGTAGACCTGGTATTAGCAACATTAGATCTTTGAGTTAAGTACCTTCTTGTTATAACCCACTGCACCTTTGTTCTATAGAGATGTAACTTTAATGCTTTAAGGAAATGCAGATTAAAGAAAAACACTTCAGAGGAAACAAAATTAACATTCATTAAGGAAGAGAGCCAAAAAGTGTTTAAACAAGCCTCTTGGCCAGAAAGATAATGTAAATCACCAGAGACCTTTTGTATACAAAATAATGTACAGAAAGAGTCTGGGGTGCGAACGCTACATAATTTTGTGTTACCACATTGAACTCCATGTTTTATCAAAAGTATAAAAGGCTTTATGAACAATAAAGGATGGGCCAGTTTCTCGGACCAGTTTCTCGAACTAGTCTCTCGGCCTGGTTTCTTGGGACTCAGGCTCCCCCGTGTTTTTTTCTCTCTTCTTCTTCTCTCCCTTTCTTCTCTCTGCTTTTTACTTTAACTTCAGGCTGAATCTCCACCAGGGCGCGCGAGGCTCGTCAGGTCTACTTACTTGCCTGGCTGTTAAGACCTGCACGAAAGGGAGCTTAAGGCGAGGCACCCTTAGATATTCAAGCAGGGGCTGGTGGCCCAACGTAGATGGTGAAAATTCCTTGTCTGGAATTTTATTGGTCTTCCACGTAAACCAAGCTATTCAGCCCTTTTCCTCCAGTTAATCTTCTTACTACACTATAATTTCTTAATCTAATCTTACATTAATAAATAAAAAAGACTTTCCACGACAACGCCGTCCATGCCGTCGAATTCCCTGGATCCAGCGGGGCTGGACCCCGCAGACTGAGATATCTGGGGGACTCTTGGAATGGTGGCACGAACCTGGAGTTCCTCCGCCTTTCCTGTGGAGAGCGCCTCCTCATGAGATGCGACGGGAACACCGGGAATTCTTTCCCGAACATGCAGGGAAAGGATACCGGACCTCGAGGTGTGAGGCGGAAACGGGGCTCCTCTGGATGTGGGCGGGATTCTCGTGCTTCTTCTCGAGTGGAGTCAGGTATGTTGGAGAACTTCTTGAGTTGGCAGCAAGGGTGTGAAGGAACCTTTGGAAGTTCCAGATGTTAGGTATGGTTAGCCTCGAGACGCCTCAGAGGAAAAGGGCCTCATCTCGCCTGGAGGGGAGAACGTCCTGGATTTTCTCGAGTTGCGGCAGGTGCTCTTGACTTACTACGGGGACCTCAGGGACGCCGCTCTGGTGGCCTCAGGAAAGGTCAGTGCCCATGCAAGTTGCTCGGGGGCCTCTCGAGATTCCTCTCCCGTCGATGTCGGGTCTAAGACCCTGTGTGGAGTCGGTGCGGAACCTGAGGTTTCCTCTCCAGTGCTGACATGGATTTTGGGGTACTTCTGGAGTCTCCCCAGGGAGTTAGTCGTCGTCTTGTGTGGGGGCATGAACGTGCACTTTCCTCCCGAGCTGTAGCAGCAGTGCAACGCTTCCCTTCGCGTGGATCAAGGGATCTGTGGCTTTCCCTCGAGGCTTTCCACGAGGCTTTCCCACAGGGCTGTCCACGTGCCATCGTGGTGTGAGTCGATCCTCGGCTAGAAATTCGAGGCAGTGCAGGGAAATCAGGTTTCCCTGAAATGGACTGAGACATCTGGGGGACTCTGGGAATGGTGGCACGACCCTGGAGTTCCTCTCGCCTTTCCTGTGGAGATCGCTCCTCTTGAGATGCGACAGGAACGCCGGGAATTCTTTCCCAAACACGCAGGGAAAGGATCCCTCCTCTCGAGATAGGAGGCGGAAACGGGGCTCCTATGGATGTGGGCGGATCTCTAGTGCTTCCTCTCGAGTGGAGACGGGTATGTCGGGGAACTTCTTGAGTTGCAGCAAGGGTGTGAAGGGTCTTTGGAAGTTCCAAAAGGTTAGGTGTGATTAGCCTCGAGACGCCTCAGCGGAAATGGGCCTCATCTCGCCTGGAGGGGAGAACCTCCTGGATGTACTCAAGTTGCGGGCAGGTGCTCTCGACTTACGACGGGGACTTCAGGGACGCCACTCTGGTGGCCTCAGGAAAGGCCAGTCCCCAAGCGAGTTGCTCGGGTCCTCTCGGGATTCTTCTCCCGTCGATGCCGGGGGCCTAAAACCTTGTGTGGAGACGGTGCGGAACCTGCGGATTCCTCTCCAGTGCTGACATGGATCTTGGGGTACTTCTGGAGTCTCCCCAGGGGAGTCAGTCCTCGTCTCGAGTGGGGGGCATGCACGTGTGCGCTTTCCTCCCGAGCTGTGGCAGCAGTGTCACGCTTCCCTTCGCCTGGATCAAGGATCTGTGCCTTTCCTTGAGGCTCTCACACGAGGCTTTCCCAGGAGGCTTTCCACAGGGCTGTCCCACGTGCCACGTGGTGTGAGTCGATCCTCGGCTTGAAAGTCGGCGGCAATCGAGGGAAAACAGATTTCCCTGGAATGGGACTTAGACATCTGCGGGACTCTGGGATGGTGGCAAGGCCCGCCTCTCGCCCTTCCAGTGAGAGTGCCTCTTGAGATGCGACGAAACGCGGGAATACTTTCCCGACACGCAGGGA
>NW_017198615.1:0-7620 GCF_001704415.2 Capra hircus | reverse complement strand
GACCCTGGGACCCGCTCTGGGCCTCAGTAAAGGCCAGTTTCCCATGCGAGTTGCTCGGGGCCCTCTCGGGATTCCCTCCCGTCGATGCTGGGGTAAGACCTTGTGTGAGTCAGTGTCGGAACCTGAGGATTCCCTCTCAGTGCTGACATGGATCTTGGGGTACTTCTGGAGTCTCCCCAGGGGAGTCAGTCCTCGTCTTGAATGGGGGCATGCACGTGCGCTTTCCTCCGAGCGTTAGCAGCAGTGTCGCGCTTCCCTCGCGTAAATCAAGGGATCAGGGGCTTTCCAAGGAGGCTTTCCCAGGAGGCTTCCCACGGGCTTTCCCACAGGGCTGTCCCATGCAACCGTGGTGTGAGTCGATCCTCGGCTTGAAAGTCGAGGGCAGTGCAGGGAAAATAGGTTTCCCTGGAATGTTCGGAGACATCTGGTTGTCTCTGGGAATGGTGGCACTAGCCTGGGAGTTCCTCTCGCCTTTCCTGTGGAGAGTGCCTCCTCTTGAGATGCGAAGGGAACGCCGGGAATTCTATCCCGACACGCAGGGAAAGGATCCCTCCTCTCAAGCTAGGAGGCGGAAACGGGGCTCCTCTAGATGTGGGTGGAACTCTCGTGCTTCTTCTCGAGTGGAGACGGGTATGTCGGGGAACTTCTTGAGTTGCAGCAAGGGTGTGAAGGACCCTTTGGAAATTCCAGATATGAGATGTGATTAGCCTCGAGACGCCTCTGCGGAAATGGGCCTCATCTCGCCTGGAGGGGAGAACCTCCTGGATTTTCTCGAGTTGCGGCACGTGCTCTCTAATAACGTCGGGAACCTCAGGGAGCCGCTCTGGTGGCCTCAGGAAAGGCAAGTCCCCATGCGAGTTGCTCGGGGGCCTCACAGGGGCCTCTCGGTTTTCCTCTTCCGTCGATGCTGGGGACTAAGACCTTGTGTGGAGTAAGTGCCGGAACCTGAGGATGCCTCTCCAGTGCTGACATGGATCTTGGGGTACTTCTGGAGTCTCCCCAGGGGAGTCAGTCTCGTCTCGAGTGGGGCATGCACGTGGGCTTTCCACCCAGGCTGTAGCAGCAGTGTCACCATTCTCTTCGCGAGGATCAACGGATCTGTGGCTTTCCCTCGAGGCTTTCCCGAGGCTTTCCCACAGGGCTGTCCCACGTTCCACCGTGGTGTTAGTCGATCCTCGCTTGAAAGTCGAGGCAGTGCAGGGAAAACAGGTTTTCCCTGGAACGGACTGAGTCTTCTGGGGACTCTGGAATGTGGCACGACCCTGGAGTTCCTCTCGCCTTTCCTGTGGAGAGCGCCTCCTCTTGAGATGCGACGGGAACGCCGGGAATTCTTTCCCGAACACGCAGGGAAAGGATCTCTCCTCTCGAGCTAGGAGGCGGAAACGGGGCTCCTCTCGATGTAGGCGGGACTCTCGTGCTTCCTCTCGAGTGGAGACGGGTATGTCGGGAACTTCTTGAGTTGCAGCAAGGGTGTGAAGGACCCTTTGGAAGTTCAGATCTTTGATGTGATTAGCCTCAAGTCGCCTCTGCGGTAATGGGCCTCATCTCTCCTGGAGGGAGAACCTCCTGGATTTTCTCGAGTTGCGGCAGGTGCTCTCGACTTACGACGGAGACCCCTGGTACCCGCTCTGGTGGCCTCAGGAAAGGCCAGTCCCCATACGAGTTGCTCGGGGGCCTCTCAGGATTCCTCTCCCTTCGATGCCGGTGCCTAAGATCTTGTGTGGAGTTGGTTCCGGAACCTGAGCATTCCTCTCCAGTGCTGACATGGATCTTGGGTACTTCTGGAGTCTCCCCAGGAAAGTCAGTCCTCGTCTCGAGTGGGGGCATGCACGTGCGCTTTCCTCCCGAGCTGTAGCAGCAGTGTCACGCTTCACTTCGCGTGGATCAAGGGATCTATGGCTTTCCAAGGAGGCTTTCCCACGAGGTTTTCCCACGAGGCTTTCCCACAGGGCTGTCCCACGTGCCACCGTGGTGTGAATCGATCCTCAGCTTGAAAGTCGAGGCAGTGCAGGGAAAACAGGTTTCCCTGGAATGGACTGAGACATTTGGGGGAATCTGGGAATGGTGGCACGACCCTGGAGTTCCTCTCGCCTTTCCTGTGGAGAGCGCCTTCTCTTGAGATTGGACGGGAACGCCGGGAATTCCTTCCCGACCACGCAGGGAAACGATACCTCCTCTCGAGCTAGGAAACGGAAACGGGGCTCCTCTGGATGTGGGTGGGATTATCGTGCTTCCTCTCGAGTGGAGACGGGTATGTTGGGCATCTTGAGTTGCAGCAAGTGTGTGAAGGACCTTTGGAATTTCCAGATGTTAGGTGTGATTAGCCTCGAGACTCCTCAGCGGAAATGGGCCTCATCTCGCATGGAGGGGAGAACCTCCTTGATTTTCTCGACTTGGGGCAGGTGCTCTCGACTTATGATGGGGACAACAGGGACCCGCTCTGGTGGCTTCAGGAAAGGCCAGTCCCCATGCGATTTGTTCGGGGGCCTCTCGGGATTCCTCTCCCGTCTATGCCGGGGCCTAAGACCTTGTGTGGAGTCGGTGCCGGAACCTGAGTTTTCCTCTCCAGTGCTGACATGGATCTTGGGAAACTTCTGGAGTCTCCCCTGGGAGTCAGTCCTCGTCTCGAGTGGGGGCATGCACGTGCGCTTTCCTCCCGAGTGTAGCAGAAGTGTCACGCTTCCCTTCGCGTGGATCAAGGGATCTGTGGCTTTCCCTCGAGGCTTTCCCACGAGGCTTTCCCACAGGGCTGTCCCAGGTGCCCCCTTCATGTGAGTCGATCCCCGGCTTGAAAGTCGAGGCAGTGCAGGGAAAATAGGTTTCCCTGGAAGGGACTGAGACATCTGATTGTCTCTGGGGATGGTGGCACGACCTTGGAGTTCCTCTCGCCTTTCCTGTGGAGAGCCCCTCCTCTTCAGATGCGACGGGAATGCCGGGAATTCTTTCCCGACCACGCAGGGAAAGGATCCCTCCTCTCGAGCTAGGAGGCAGAAACGGGGCTCCTCTGGATGTGGCCGGGACTCTCGTGCTTCCTCTCGAGTGGAGATGGGTATGTCGGGGAACTTCTTGAGTTGCAGCAAGGTTGTGAAGGACCCTTTGGAAGTTCCAGAGGTTAGGTGTGATTAGCCTCGAGACGCCTCAGCGAAAATGGGCCTCATCTCGCTTGAAGGGGAGAACCTCCTGGATTTTCTCGAGTTGCAGCAGGTGCTCTCGACTTAAGACGTGGACCTCAGGGACCCGCTCTAGTGGCCTCAGGAAAGGCCAGTCCCCATGCGAGTTGCTCGGGGGCCTCTCAGGATTCCTCTCCCGTCTATGCCGGTGCCTAAGAACTTGTGTGGAGTCGGTGCCGGAACCTGAGCATTCCTCTCCAGTGCTGACATGGATCTTGGGGTACTTCTGGAGTCTCCCCAGGGGAGTTAGTCGTCGTCTTGAGTGGGGGCATGCAAGTGAGCTTTCCTCCCGAGCTGTAGCAGCAGTGTCACGCTTCCCTTCGCGAGGATCAAGGGATCTGTGGCTTTCCCTCAAGGCTTTCCCGCGATGCTTTCCCACGAGGCTTTCCCACAGGGCTGTCCCACGTGCCACCGTGGTGTGAGTCGATCCTCGGCTTGAAAGTGGAGGCAGTGCAGGGAAAACAGGTTTCCCTGGAATGGACTGAGACATCTGGGGGACTCTGGGAATGGTGGCACGACCCTGGAGTTCCCCTCGCCTTTCCTGTGTTGAGCGCCTCCTCTTGAGTTGCGACGGGAATGCCGGGCATTCTTTCCCGAACAAACAGGGAAAGGATCCCTCCTCTCGAGCTAGGAGGGGGAATCGGGGCTCCTCTGAATGTGGGCGGGACTCTCATGCTTCCTCTCGAGTGGAGACGGGTATGTTTGGGATCTTCTTGTGTTGCAGCAAGGGTGTGAAGGACCCTTTGTAAGGTCCAGAGGTTAGGTGTGATTAGCCTTGAGACACTTCAGTGGAAATGGTCCTCATCTCGCCTGGAAGGGAGAACCTCCTGGATATTCTCAAGTTGCGGCAGGTGCTCTCGACCCACGACGGGGCCCTCAGGGACCCGCTCTGGTGGCCTCAGGAAAGGCCAGTCCCCATGCAAGTTGTACGGGACCTTTCGGGATTCCTCTCCCAACGATGCCGGGGCCTAAAATCTTGTGTGGAGTCGGTTCCGGAAGCTGAGCATTCTTCTCCAGTGCTGACAAGGATCTTGGGTAGTTCTTAAGTCTCCCCAGGAAGTCAGTCCTCGTCTCGAGTGGGGGCATGCACGTGTACTTTCCTCCCGAGCTGTAGGCAGCAGTGTCACGCTTCCCTTCGCGTGGATCAAGGGATCTGTGGCTTTCCTCGAGGCTTTCCCACGACGCTTTGCCACAGGGCTGTCCCACGTTCCACCGTGGTGTGAGTCGATCCTTGGCTTGAAAGTCGAGGCAGTGCAGGGAAAAGTTTTCCCTGGAATGGACTGAGACATTTGGGCGACTCTGGGAATGGTGGCACGACCTGGAGTTCCTCTCGCTTTTCCTCTTGGGATCGCCTGCTCTTGAGATGCGAAAGGAACGCCGGAATTCTTTCGCGACCACCAGGGAAGGATCCCTCCTCTCTAGCTAGGAAGCGGAACCGGGGCTCCTCTGGATGTGGGCGGAACTCTCGTGCTTCCTCTCGAGGGGAGACGGGTAAGTCGGGGAACTTCTTGAGTTGCAGCAAGGGTGTGAAGGACCTTTGGAAGTTCCAAGGTTAGGTGTGATTAGCCTCTAGAGACGCCTCAGCGGAAATGGGCCTCATCTGGCCTGGAGGGAGAACCTCTGGATTTTCTCAGTTGCGGCAGGTGCTCTCGACTTACGACGGGGGACCTCAGGGACCCGCTCTGGTGGCTTCAGGAAAGGACAGTCCCAGGCGAGTTGCTCGGGGGCCTCTCGGGATTCCTCTCCCGTCGATGCCGGTGCTTAAGACCATGCGTGGAGTCGGTGCCGGAACCTGAGGATTCCTCTCCAGTGCTGACATGGATTTTGGGTACTTCTGGAGTTTTCCCGGGTAGTCCGTCCTCGTCTCGAGTGGGGCATGCACGTTCGCTTTCCTCCGAGCTGTAGTAGCAGTGTCACACTTCCCTTTGCGCGGATCAAGGGATCTGTGGTTTTCCCTCGAGGCTTTTCCATGAGGCTTTCCCACGAGGCTTTCCGATAGGGCTGTCCCGCGTGCCACGTGTGTGTGTCTCGATCCTCGGTTTGAAAGTCGAGGCAGTGCAGGGAAAACAGGATTCCTGGAATGGACTGAGACTTCTGGGGCTCTCTGGAATGGTGGCATGATCCTGGAGTTCCTCTCGCCTTTCCCCTGGAGAGCGCCTCCTCTTGAGATGCGACGGGAACGCGGAATTCTCTCCCCCGAACACGAAGGTAAAGGATACCTCCTCTCGAGCTAGGAGGCGGAAACGGGGCTCATCTGGATGTGGGCCGGACTCTCGTGCTTCCTCTGGAGTGGAGATGGGCATGTCGGGGAACTTGTTGAGTTGCAGCAAGGGTGTGAAGGACCCTTTGGAATTTCCAGAGGTTAGGTGTGATTCGCCTCCAGACGCTCAGCGGAAATGGGCCTCATCTCGCCTGGAGGGGAGAACCTCCTGGATTTCTGAGTTGCGGCAGGTGATCTCGACAAACGACGGGGACCACAGGGACCCTCTTGGTGGCCTCAGCAAAGGCCAGTCCCCGTGCGAGTTGCTAGGGGTTCTCGGGATTCCTCTCCTGTCGATGCCGGGGCTAAGACCTTGTGTGGAGTCGGTGGCGGAACCTGAGGATTCCTCTCCAGTGCTGACATGGATCTTGGGGTACTTCTGGAGTCTCCCCAGGGAGTCAGTCCTTGTCACGAGTTGGGGCATGAAACGTGCGCTATCCTCCGAGGAGTAGCAGCAGTGTCACTCTTCCTTCGCATGAATCAAGGGATCTGTGGCTTTCCCTCTTGGCTTTCCCATCAGGCTTTCCCACAGGGCTGTCCCACGGGCCACCGTGGTGTGAGTCGATCCTCGGCTTGAAAGTCGAGGCTTTGCAGGGAAAACAGGTTTCCCTGGAATGGACTGAGACATCTGGGGGACTCTGGGAATGGTGGCACAACCCTGGAGTTCCTCTCGCTTTCCTGTGGAGAGTGCCTCCTCTTGAGATGCGACGGGAACGCCAGGAATTCTCTCCGACCACGCAGGGAAAGGATCCCTCCTCTCGATCTAGGAGCGGAAACGCGCTCCTCTGGATGTTGGCAGGACTCTCGTGCTTCCTCTCGAGTGAAGACGGGTATGTCCGGGAACTTCTTGAGTTGCAGCAAGGGGTGAGGACCCTTTGGAAGTTCCAGAGGTTAGGTGTCATTTCCTTGACACGCCTCAGCGGAAATGGGCCTCATCTCGACTGGAGGGGAGAACCTCCTGGATTTTCTCGAGTTGCGGCAGGTGCTCTCGACTTACGCCGGGGACCTCAGGGACCCGCTCTGGTGGCCTCAGGAAAGGCCAGTCCCCTGCGAGTTGCTCGGGGCCTCTCGGGATTCCTCTCCCGACGATGCCGGGGCCTAAAATCTTGTGTGGAGTCGGTTCCGGAAGCTGAGCATTCTTCTCCAGTGCTGACAAGGATCTTGGGGTAGTTCTTAAGTCTCCCCAGGGAAGTCAGTCCTCGTCTCGAGTGGGGGCATGCACATGTACTTTCCTCCCGAGCTGTAGCAGCAGTGTCACGCTTCCCTTCGCGTGGATCAAGGGATCTGTGGCTTTCCCTCGAGGCTTTCCCACGAGCTTTGCCACAGGGCTGTCCCACGTTCCACCGTGGTGTGAGTCGATCCTTGGCTTGAAAGTCGAGGCAGTGCAGGAAACAGTTTTCCCTGGAATGGACTGAGACATTTGGGGGACTCTGGGAATGGTGGCACGACCCTGGAGTTCCTCTCGCTTTTCCTCTGGAGATCGCCTGCTCTTGAGATGCGAAAGGAACGCCTGGAATTCTTTCCCGACCACGCAGGAAAGGATCCCTCCTCTCGAGCTAGGAAGCGGAACGGGGCTCCTCTGGATGTGGGCGGACTCTCGTGCTTCCTCTCGAGTGGAGACGGGTAAGTCGGGGAACTTCTTGAGTTGCAGCAAGGGTGTGAAGGACCCTTTGGAAGTTCCAGAGGTTAGGTGTGATTAGCCTCTAGACGCCTCAGCGGAAATGGGCCTCATCTGGCCTGGAGGGGAGAACCTCCTGGATTTTCTCAAGTTGCGGCAGGTGCTCTCGACTTACGACGGGGACCTCAGGGACCCGCTCTGGTGGCTTCAGGAAAGGACAGTCCCCATGCGAGTTGCTCGGGGGGCTTCTCGGGATTCCTCTCCCGTCGATGCCGGGCTTAAGACCATGCGTGGAGTCGGTGCCGAACCTGAGGATTCCTCTCCAGTGCTGACATGGATTTTGGGGTACTTCTGGAGTTTTTCCGCGGGTAGTCCGTCCTCGTCGAGTGGGGGCATGCACGTTCGCTTTCCTCCCGAGCTGTAGCAGCAGTGTCACGCTTCCCTTTGCGCGGATCAAGGGATCTGTGGGTTTCCCTCGAGGCTTTCCCATGAGGCTTTCCACGAGGCTTTCCGTAGGGCTGTCCCGCGTGCCACCGTGTGTGATCTCGGGTTGAAAGTGAGGCAGTGCAGGG
>NW_017198614.1:0-7620 GCF_001704415.2 Capra hircus | reverse complement strand
GAGGCAGTGGTCCTGCAGCACGTGGTCTGACAGCTGATAGGGCGACAGCAAGGCTGGCAGCAGCTGGACCCACCGCAGGCGGGCTGACAGCAGGTGGTCACACAGGTAGGTTTGGAGCAGGTGGTCCTACAGCAGGTGTGTTCACTAGTCTGATAGCAAGTTGGGGGGCAGCAAGGCCGACAGCAGCTGACTCACAGCAGGTGGGCTGGCAGCACGGGGAGCAGCAGGAGTGAGTCATTTTGTCAGTGGTGGAGTGTGGACTCCTGTTCAGAAGTGAGTTTCTCAGATTCTCATGACTACTTCTGTTCTGAGGCTTTTTATACACTGGACCCCAGTGTTGGGACCAATAAGCAAGACTTTCCTTGTGTATGTCGATTTTGTAGTCAGTGGGAAATTATCCAAGAGGAAATGATTTCTTTAGTTTTTGAGGCCTATTTAAATTAGTGTTTGATCTTCTTTTTAATTAGGAGTAGCACTTAAGAACCATTCCCAGAAGTGAAGAAGAATAAGGAATCATCGCAGCAGCATCTCTGGTCATGTGACATCATCAGGTCATGGGATAGTTCTTCCTGCCTTGGCCAGGGTCAGAACAGTCACCTTTTCTTTGTTCCTTTGACTGTGCTTAGGTTGAGACTTGCTGGATGCTGATGCATTCTGTGGTGAATGAAGCCTGCTAAAGTCCAAGTCTGATCTCAGACAAAGTCTGAGATTCAAGATAATCACGTGTATCTATATACATGTCTTCTTTTTTTTAAATTTTTTAAATTTAAATTTATTTATTTTAATTGGAGGTTAATTGATTTACAATATTTTATTGATTTTGCCATACATCAACATAAATCTGCCACAGGTATACACGTGTTCCCCATCCTGAACGCCCTTCCTACCTCCCTCCCCGTACCATCCCTCTGGGTTGTCTCTGTGCCAGGACTTGGAAGCAACCTAGATGTCCATCAGCAGATGAATGGATAAGAAAGCTGTGGTACAAATACACAATGGAATATTACGCAGCCATTAAGAAGAACACATTTGAATCCGTTCTAATGAGGTGGATGAAACTGGAGCCTATTATGCAGCGTGAAGTAATCCAGAAAGAAAAACACCAATACAGTATTCTAACGCATATATATGGAATTTAGAGAGATGGTAACGATAACCCTGTATGTGAGACAGCAAAAGAGACACAGATGTATAGAACAGTCTTTTGGACTCTGTGGGAGAGGGAGAGGGTGGGATGATTTGGGAGAATGGCATTGAAACATGTATATACATGTCTTTCAAATCAGTAGTGACTGACCTAAAATGTTTCCCAGCTTCATTAGGTACATTTAGGTAGAAGGTGTTGACAGGTTGTTCTTCACTAACTTTTCAGCACCAAAGCTGGAATGCAGGCAAAAGCTGTACCCTGTTTTCAGGCAACATCAATGCATTAATGTCCCATAACTATTTTTAGCTGATCAATCACCTTTGGTGAGACATCACAACTTGCACATGCTTTCTTTTATAATTTGTGACAAATAGGTAGATAGGATGGTTAATTGATAGATTTATATATTTCAATAGATGTGAAATGTGTCAGCCATAATTTCTTAGAGTTTTTCCTGTCCTCTCTTTCAGGTACACATGTAAGAGTGTAACTGCCATGCCATAGGGAAAGTATACAATCAACAGCGGTGGAAACAATGCAAGTGTTTCAATATTTCTCTACAGCAGTGTCATGTACTCTCCTGCTATGAGACTCCTGAATTCTCCTGGTATGTATCTATCCTTGGTTGTTTGTTTTAAATTGAGCTGTAATTGACATGGCCTTATGTTGTTTATAGGTGTTCCACATAATAATTTGATATTTGTAGATGTTGCAGAGTTATCACTGTAGAAGTCTAGTTAACGCTAACATCTGTCACAACTGATAGTTACAAAGTCTTTTTTCTTGCATGAGAGCTTTTAAAATCTACTTTTCTAGCAACTTTCAAAGATTTCAGTATTCTTAACTCTGGTCATTATGCTGTACATTACATTCCCCATGCGTTTATTTTATAAGCGGAAGCCTGTACCTTGTGATCCCATTTACCTATTTCACCCACCCCACCTCCAACTCTGGCTACCATTGATATGTTCTATCTGTGAGCTCAGTTTTGCAAAAACTTTTTTTAAGATTCCATGTATAAGTGAGATCACATGCTTATTTCATTTAGCTTAATGTCCTCAAGGTCCATTCACATTGTCGTAAATGGGAAGATATCCTCTATTCATCATTGAATAACATTCAATTATATAAGATGTTCCATGTTTTTTTATCCATTCATCCATTAACAGACACTTTTAGTTGTTTCCATGTCTTGGCTTGTGTAAACAGTGCTATCATGAACATGTGGCTGCATAAATCTTTTTGAGTCAGTGTTTTTGTTTTCTTTAGATAAATGCCAAGAAGTAGAATATTTAGATTATTTCTAGTCTCCCCATGTCCCATTTTTCACTTCTGAGGAATCTCCATACCCATACTGTTTTTCATAGTGGCTGCACCATTCACATTTCAACTAACAGGGCAAGGGGTTCCCTTTTTCCATATTCTCATTAAAACTTTGTATGTCACCTTTTTATGATAGCCATGCTAAAACCAGTATGAACTGATATCTCATTGCGGTTTTGACTTGCATTCCTGTTGATTAGTGATATTAACACCTTTTTCATGTATCTGATGGCCATTTGCATGTCTTCTTTGGAAAAGTATCTCTTTAGAACCTCTGCCCATTTTAAATGAGATTGTTTCATTTTTCCTATGGACTCATGTGAGTTATGAGTGATGTGAGTTATTGAGTTACACATTTGAATATCAACCATTTGTGAAATATGATTTGAAAATATTTTCTCTGAATTCAGTAGGTTTCCTTTCATTTTTGTTGATAGTTTCCTTTCCAGGCATAAACTCTTTAATTAGTCCCACTTTTAGATCTGTTGCCTTTACTTTTGGTGTCAAATCCAAAAAGTCTACCCTGAGACCAATGTCAAGCAGCTCACTATCTATTTTCTCTTCCAGGGTTTTTATTAGCCAGGATCTTAAGTTCAAGTTTTTAATCCATTTTGAGTTACCTATTTCACCCACCCCACCTCCCACTTCTGGCTACCACTGATCTGTTCTATCTATGAGCTCAGTTTTAGAAAAAATTTTAAGATTCCATGTATAAGTGAGATCACACGGTATTTGTCTCTCTCTAGATCATTTCATTTGGCTTACTGTCCTCAAGGCCCATCCGCATGGTCGTAAACAGGGAGATATCCTCAGGAAGAGTCCATTGAGTCTGAGGAGTCCAGTTTCATTCTTTTGCACATGGCTGCCCAGTTTTCCCGCCACAATTTATTTAAAAGATTGCAATTCCTTGTTGCATTAATATATTCTTGGCTCCTTTGGAATAAATTAGTAGGCCATAGAATGTGTGGACTTATTCCTGGCCTCTTTATTCGATTCCACTGATCTAGGTGCCGGTTTTTTTCCAATCCACACTGTTTTGTTAGTATAGCTCTGTAATACTGTTTGGAATCAAGGAAATGATGCTTCCAGCTGTGTTCTTCTTTATCACTATTGCTTTGGCTATTTTGTGGTTCCATACACATTTTAATTGTTTTCCTTCTTTCTGCCAATGGAACTACATTATCAATTTATCCATTCTACACTATCATTTTATCATTTCTACTGCTATTGACTGTATGTTTTCCCATTTCATGGGAATCATACTCTAGCACATATATCTAAAAGAGAGAAAATGAGGCCTAAAAGCTTTAAGAAATTGTGGCTGAGATTCCACATTTGTTGGAATATGTAAATTTACAGATTCAAACATGCCTTAGTTATTCTCCTATCTAACCCGCTTGTCACAAATTATAGAAGAAAGTATATGCAAGTTGGGATGTCTCACCAGAGGTCATTAGCCTAACTAGAAAATAGCACTGAAGCAGTAAGGAAGGGATGCTGTTTGAAAATAGGATTCAGCTTTGCCTCTGTTCCAGTTTTGGTGCTGATTTTCATTTGAAAAACACTGTGGCAACCATCCTCCACTCAGATGACCCTGATAAAACTGGGAAACATTTCAAACCAGTTGTCAAATGTAGATATATATATATATATATATATATATATATATATAGATAGATACATGTGGAAGTCTTAACTCTGACTTTGTCGGAGATCAGCCTTGAACTCAAGCAGGCTTCATTCATCACAGAATGCATCAGCATCCCGACCCTTTCGAGGCACGTCTCAATCTAAGTAGAGCCAAAGGAGCAAAGCTGAGAAGGGAGAACAGTTCTGCCCTTCACAGAGCCAGCAGGAACTACCCATGACCAGATGAGGTCACATGACCAGAAATGCTGCTGGTGATGATTCCTGATCTTTTCACTTCTACGAAAGATTCTTAAGTACTAGACCCACTTAAGGAAAAGATCAAACACTAATTTACAGAGGCCTCTATAAAACACTAAGAAAGCACTTCCTCCATGACAATTATCCAAAACTACAACAATAACATAAATAACAACCAGGAAAGTCCTGCTTATTGGTCCCAACATTGGGGTCCAGGATATAAAAGCCAGAACAGGAGGAGTCCTCAGAATCTGAGAAACTCAGCTCTGAGCCGGAGTCCACCCTCCACCACTGACACAATGACCCACTCGTGCTGCTCCCCGCGCTGTCAGCCCACCTGCTGCAGGACCACCTGCTGTGAGTCCAGCTGCTGCCAGCCTGCTGCCCCCGCACGTGCTGTCAAACCACCTGCTGCAGGACCACCTGCTACAAACCTACCTGTGTGACCAGCTGCTGCCAGCCCACCTGTTGCAGCAAACCCTGCTGTCAGCCCACCTGCTGTGAGTCCATCTGCTGCCAGCCCTCTTGCCCTCCAACTTGCTATCAAACTAGTGAAACCACCTGCTGTAGGACACCTGCACAAGCCTACTTGTGTGACCACCTGCTGTCAGCCCACCTGCTGTGGGTCCAGCAGCTGTGGACAAACCTTCAGTGGGTCCAGCTGCGGCCAGCCTTGCTGCCAGTCGGTGTACTGTGCCCCTGTGTACTGCCACAGAATCTGCTACCACCCCACGTGCTGCTGCCTGCCTGGGTGCCAAGCCCAGGAATGTGGGTCCAGCTGCTGCCAGCCTTGGCAGCCGCCCTGTGTGCTGTCAGACCACCTGCTGCCGCCCCAGCTGTGTGTCTACCTGCTGTCGGCCTTCCTGTTGCTGATCACCTCACCAAAGAACCCCTGTCTCCTAGCAACACTTTATAGCAACTGAGTTGCTACTTGGGGACAAAAAATGATTTCTGAGACTTTGCTGACAACTGGTATGCTCTACCAGAATTTGTTAACCCATCTGCCTCTTTAAAAGCTTATAAATCAGCTTGATAGAGTGCAGAGGGTTTCCCCCAGTTGTCTTTCTCTGGTGTAAGAGGATCATGTGCCAGGCATCTTTGATAAGGAATTATGTCTCGATTTTGGTTTTGAAAATAAGACTGACCACGTTGTACTTCTAAGTAACTTAGGAAAACAAGTCCTCATAATGTTTCATTAGGTTTCTGCAGCTTATCATAATTAACATAATCATACGTTTCTCTATCATATTCCCATGGCTCTTGTGACCTGCGTTTTCCTTTTATGGTACCTTTGAATTGTCTTCCTAGAGGCAGTGGTCTTGCCTGTGTGGTTCTCAATAAATTCTTTGGCCATAATCTTCCTACATTGTGTTTGATTTTTACATGGCATTCCTGATATAGAGATTTAAGTACATGCTACATACTATATGCATTATCCATTATGAGTATCATGTTAGCTCTCAGAATCAATTATTATTAGCTCATTAAGTAAATTGTGTAGTATGCTTTAGCCTAACAATGAACACACTCTTCTAGGATAGAGTCTTCCGTCCCTGCTCACAGGTGTTTACCTTTACATCCCAAGGAAACCGATGCTTGCACCTCAGTGACTAAGCTGTAGTTGTTGTCTTTGTTTATGTACGGTTGCTGGGCATGGACACACCCTAAGATATGCCAAGGAAATTACGTTCAGACTATTTCTCCCTACTCTCTACCTCTTCTTGATAACCATCCCTCAGCAATTAGTAAACTGTAAAAGAACCCCTGTCCCCACACAACACCTTATGTTAACTGACTTGCTACTGAGGACAAAAAATAACTCCTTAGACTTTGCTGACTAGTATGCTAGTCAGCAACTAGTATGCTCCACCAGAATTTGTTACAAATCTCTCTTAAAAAAACTTGTGAATCAGCTTGATGGAGTTCAAAGAGCTTCCCACCGGTCTACCTACATGAGGAATGCAAACTGATCAGATGATGAACATGACTGAGTGACTGAACTGAACTGATATTCCTTCAAAGAGATGTGACTTTCACAGTGTTAAAGCCTTCAATCCTGGGTGGGAAGCACAGATTCCCAAGAATGTTACCTTGAGTTCAGTTGAGAGGATTCACTCCTACATCACTTTCTGAAACCATGTGTACTACCTCTGTGGATATATTTGGTCCTACCTAAGAGGAATCAGGTAATGGTCTTTGGGTCAAGATATACACTACATCCAGAAGACACAATATCAAAACCATGTGTTGTCACCTCTAAGTTGGTTCTTTGCTCCACATTTGCAAGACCACTCCAATTGTCCATGGGGCCAGTCATCTCTGTCATGTGATGTATGGTAGAACAGGTAGCTCTCATGTTTGTGTGCCTGTTGTTGGTCTTGTTCTTCAAAAAGTGGGTCTCTTGGTCCAAACTGATGCTATTCAGAATCCTATGCCAATACTACTCTAGCCAACAGTACAGCTGATAGGGATGAGAAATCCATGTTTAGAACATGCAGTCCTAGAAAGGAGAACCTGTCTCTTTTCCTACTAGTCTGAGAGGATAACTTGCTTTGGGTGGCGTGGTTAATGAGTTATGACGCTAGCGCATCGGTGCTCAGCAACATTCTCTGCCTTTCTGACTGGCAGCACATAGAGCAGGGGCAGCCATGGTGAGAAGGAGCCTAAGCTATTGGGTTCACACGAGTCCTCTATCACTGCCAGTGGAAGCTTTGTTCATGCTCCCTTGTGCAAATACTGATGCACCCCAAGACAGAGATGGGATGAGCTGTTCCAACATTTGTAGTTGTCTAGTGCCTTCTCTATCATGAACACTCTGAAGATCATTGATGTGGGACACAAGTGGGAAATACTTTCTGTCCTCAACCCGTCTTTATATAATAATTATTCTCCAAGTCTCCTTATGTTCCAGCCTTGCTTCTCCCAAGCTCAATCCAGTCAGGGCTTTCACCGCTTGTAAACAGCCAGCGAACATCACTGTGAGGCCACTTTTCCTCAAAATAAATATGTCGTGCCCATGTGTACTGTTGATTGTTCAGAGTAACTGTTTTCTCTTTCCACTGCCTTTGAAGAGCAAAAGTGTTATCTGTAGTACTCAAAATTCTCCACCTGGTATAAAAACTTCTGTGGGGCTATGGACTGGTGAAACTTAAGGTATTGCATGTTTATATATTATGATCAATTAGATTTTGCAAGGATCAAATGCAATTATTACCTGTGTATTCTTTAGTCATTGAGGGCAGAACAAAACTCTACTGTTCTCC
>NW_017198613.1:0-19737 GCF_001704415.2 Capra hircus | reverse complement strand
GAAGTTCCCGACATACCGCCAGTCATCCTCTCGGAGAGGAAGCTCGAGAGTTCGCGCGCCACGGATTCGCGAGAAGAGGCCCAGTTTCCGCCTGCCTAGCTCGAGAGAGGGATGCCTTTTCCCTGCGTGGTCGGGAAGAATTCGCCCGCGTTCCCGAGGTCGCTTCTCAGAGGAGGCGGCTGTCCACAGGGAAAGGCGAGAGAACTTCCAGCGGATCGTGCGCACCAATTCCAGAGTCACCCAGCATCGTCTCATCCCATTCCAGGGAAACCGCTGTTTTCCCTGGCACTGCAACCCGGCATTCGACTTTCAAGGCCGAGGATCGCGTCAGCGACCAACGGTGGCACGTGGGCACAGCGCCCTGTGGGAACTTCGTGTGAAAGCCTCCTGTGAAAGCCTCAAGGGAAAGCGCACAGATCCGCTTGATCGACACAGCGAAGGGAAGCGCTGATACTCGCTGCTACAGCTTGGGAGAAATCGGCAACCGTAGGCATGCCCGCATCTCGAGACGAGGACTGGCTCCCCTGGGGGAGACTCCAGAGAAGTACCGCCAAGAATCCAATGTCAGGCACTGGATGAGGAAATGCCTCAAGGTTCCGGCAACAAAGCTCCACAACTAAGGTCTTAGGGCACCAGTCATCGACGGGGAGGAATCCCAGAAGAGACCCCAAGCAACTCGCATGGGACTGGCCTTTCATGAATGACAGCATGCGGGTCCCTGAGGTTCGCCCGTCGTAAGTCGAGAGCAACCAGGCCCGCAACTCGAGAAAATCCAGGAGGTTTCCTCGCCCTCCAAGCGAGATGAGGCCCCATTTCCGCGCGAGGCGATCTCAGAGGCTAATCACACCTAAACTTCTGGAACTTCCCAAAGGGTCCTTCACACCCTTGCTGCAACTCAAAAAGTTCCGTCGACATAATACCCGTCTGCACTCGCGAGGAAAGCAGCGAGAGCCCGCCCACATTCTCAGAGGAGTGCCCGTTTCCCGACTCCTAGCTCGAGCCTAGGGATCCTTTTCCCTGGCGTGTCGGGAAAGAAATTGCTCGCGCGGGTGTTGCCCCTGTTAGCATCTCTAGAGGAGGCGCTCTCGCACAGGAAGGCGAGACGAACGCTCTGAGTTGCAGCAAGGGTGTGAAGACCCTTTGGAAGTTCCCGAGGTTAGGTGTGATTAGCCTCGAGACGGCCTCAGCGGAAATGGGCCTCATCTCGCCCTGGAGGGAGAACCTCCTGGATTTTCTCGAGTTGCGGCAGGTGCTCTCGACTTACGACGAGGACCTCAGGGACCCGCCTCTGGTCGGCCCACAGGAAAGGCCAGTCCCCATGCGAGTTGCTCGGGCTCACGGATTCCTCCCGTCGATTGCCAGGGCCTAAGACCTTGCGTGGAGTCGCCGGAACCTGAGGATTCCTCTCCAGTGCTGACATGGATCTTGGGGTACTTCTGGAGTCTCCCCAGCGGAGTCAGTCCTCGTCTCGAAGTGGGGATGCACGTGCGCTTTCCTCCCGAGCTGTAGCAGCAGTGTTGCACGCTTCCTTCGCGTCAATCAATGGTTCTGTGCTTTTTCCTCGAGGCTTTCCACGAGGCTTTCCCACAGGGCTGTCCACGTGCCACCGTGTGTTGAGTCGATCCTCGGCTTGAAAGTCGAGGCAGTGCAGGGAAAACAGGTTTCCCAAGAATGGACTGAGACATCTGGGAACTCTGGGAATGGTGGCAGGACCCTGGAGTTCCTCTCGCCTTTCCTGTGGAGAGCGCCTCCTCTTGAGATGCGACGGGAACGCGGGGAATTCTTTCCCACCACGCAGAGGAAAGGATCCCTCCTCTCGATCTTGGGAGGCGGAAACGCGGGCTCCTCTGGATGTGGGCGGGACTCTCGTGCTTCCTCTCGAGTGGAGACGGGTTTGTCGGGGAACTTCTTGAGTTGCAGCAAGGTGTGAAGGACCCTTTGGAAGTTCCAGTTGTCAGGATGTGATTAGCCTCGAGACGCCTCAGCGGAAATGGGCCTCATCTCTCCTGGAAGGGGAGAACCTCCTGGATTTTTCTCGAGTTGCGGCAGGTGCTCTCCACTTACGACGGGGACCTCAGGGACCCGCCCTGGTTGCCTCAGGAAAGGTCAGTCCCCATGCGAGTTTGCTCGGGGGCCTCTCGGGATTCCTCTCCCGTCGATGCCGGGGCCTAAGACCTTGTGTGGAGTCGGTGCCAGACCTGAGGATTCCTCTCCAGTGCTGACATGGATCTTGGGGTACTTCTGGAGTCTCCCCAGGGTAGTCAGTCCTCGTCTCGAGTGGGGCATGCACGTGCGATTCCTCCCGAGCTGTATAGCAGTGTCACACTTCCCTTCGCGTGGATCAAGGATTTGTGGCTTTTCCTCGAGGCTTTCCCAGGAGGCTTTTCCACGAGGGATTTCCTACAGGGCTGTCCCACGAGCCACCGTGGTGTGAGTCGATCCTCGGCTTGAAAGTCGAGGCAGTGCAGGGAAAACAGGTTTCCCTGGAATGGACTGAGGCATATGGGGGACTCTGGGAATGGTGGCACGACCCTGGAGTTCCTCTCTCCTTTCCTGTGGATAGCGCCTCCTCTTGAGATGCGACGGGAAAAGCCGGGAATTTATTCCCCATCACGCAGGGGAAGGATCCCTCCTCTCGAGCAGGAGGCGGAAACGGGGCTCCTCTGGATGTGGGCGGACTCGCGTGTTTCCTCTCGAGTGGAAACGGTATGTCGGGGAAATTCTTGAGTTGCAGCAAGGGTGTGAAAGACCCTTTGGAAGTTCCAGATGTTAGATGTGATTAGCCTCAAGTCGCCTCAGCGGAAATGGGCCTCATCTCGCCTGGAGGGAGAACGTCCTGGAGTTTCTCTAGTTGTGGCAGGCACTCTCGACTTACGACGGGGACCTCAGGGACCCGCTCTGGTGGCCTCAGGAAATGCCAGTCCCCATTCGAGTTGCTCGGGGGCCTCTCGGGATTCCTCTCCGTCGATGCCGGGGCCTAAGATCTTGTGTGGAGTCGCTGCCGGAACCTGAGCATTCCTCTCTAGTGCTGACATGGATCTTGGGGTACTTCTGGAGTCTCCCCAAGGGAATCAGTCCTCATCTCGAGTGGGGCCTGCACGTTCGCTTTCCTCCCGAGCTGTAGCAGCAGTGTCGAACTTACCTTCGCGTGGATCAAGGATCTGTGGCTTTCGAGGCTTTCCACGAGGCTTTCCCACGAGGCTTTCCCACAGGGCTGTCCACGTGCCACCGTGGTGCGAGTCGATCCTCAGCTTGAAAGTCGAGGCCAGTGCAGGGAAAACCGGTTTTCCTGAAATGGACTGAGAAATCTGGGGTCTCTGGGAATGGTGGCATGACCTGGAGTTCCTCTCGCCTTTCCTGTGGAGAGCGCCTCTCTTGAGATGCAACGGGAACGCGGGGAATTCTTTCCCCCACGCAGGGAAAGGATTCCTCCTCTCGAGCTGGAGCGGAAATGGGGCTCCTCAGTTTGTGGGCGGGACTCTCGTGCTTCCTCTCGAATGGAGACGGGTATGTCGGGGAACTTCTTGAGTTGCAGCAAGGGTGTGAGGGACCCTTTGTAAGTTCCAGATGTTAGATGTGATTAGCCTCAAGACGCCTCAGCGGAAATGGGCCTCATCTCGCCTGGAGGGAGAACCTCTGGATTTTCTCGAGTTGCGACAGGTGCTCTCGTCTTACGTCGGGGATCTCAGGGACCCGCTCTGGTGGCCTCAGGAAAGGCCAGTCCCCATGCGAGTTGCTCGGGGGGCCTCTCGGGATTCCTCTCCCGTCGATGCCGGGGCCTAAGAACTTGTGTGGAGTCGGTGCCAGAACCTGAGGTTTCCTCTCCAGTGCTGACATGGTACTTGGCATCCTTAAAGGCGAGATGAGCCCCATTTCCGCTGAGGCGTCTCGAGGCTAATCACACCTAACCTCTGGAACTTCCAAAGGGTCCTTCACACCCTTGCTGCAACTCAAGGAGTTTCTGACATACCCGTCTACACTCGAGAGTACAAGATCTTCCCGCCCACTTTCAGAGGAGCCCTGTTTCCACCTCATAGCTCGAGAGGAGGGATCCTTTCCCTGCGTGGTCTGGAAAGAATTCCCGGCGTTCCAGTCGCATCTCAAGAGGAGGCCCTCTCCACAGGAAAGGCGAGAGAACTCCAGGGTCGTGCCACCATTCCAGAGTCCCCCAGATGTCTCAGTCCTTTCCAGGGAAAACCTGTTTTCCCTGCACTGCCTCCACTTTCAAGCGAGGATCGACTCACACCACGGTGGCACGTGGACAGCCCTCGGGAAAGCCTCGTGGGAAAGCCTCTGGGAAAGCCTCGAGGGAAAGCCACAGATACCTTATCACGCGAAGGGAAGCGTGACACTGGTGCTACAGCTCGGAGGAAATCGCACGTGCATGCCCCCACTCGAGACGAGGACTGACTCCCCTGGGGAGACTCCAGAAGTACCCCAAGATCCATGTCAGCACTGGAGAGGAATCCTCAGTTCCGGCACCGACTCCACACAAGTCTTAGGCCCGGCATTGACGGGAGAGGAATTCCGAGAGGCCCCCGAGCAACTCGCATGGGGACTGGCCTTTCCTGAGGCCACCAGAGCGGGTCCCTGAGGTCCCCGTCGTAAGTCGAGAGCACCTGCCGCAACTCGAGAAAATCCAGGAGGTTCTCCCCTCCAGGCGAGATGAGGCCCATTTCCGCTGAGGCGTCTCGAGGCTAATCACACCTAACCTCTGGAACTTCCAAAGGTCCTTCACACCCTTGCTGCAACTCAAGAAGTTCCCCGACATACCCGTCTCCACTCGAGAGGAAGCACGAGAGTCCCGCCCACATCCAGAGGAGCCCCGTTTCCGCCTCCTAGCTCGAGAGGAGGGATCCTTTCCCTTCGTGTGGGGAAAGAATTCCCGCGTTCCCGTCGCATCTCAAGAGGGCGCTCTCCACAGGAAAGGCGAGAGGAACTCCAGGGTCGTGCCACCATTCCCAGAGTCCCCCAGAAGTCTCAGTCCATTCCAGGGAAACCTGTTTTCCCTGCACTGCTCGAATTTCAAGCCGAGGATCGACTCACACCACGGTGGCCCTGGGACAGCCCTGTGGAAAGCCTCGTGGGAAAGCCTCGTGGGAAAGCCTCGAGGGAAAGCCACAGATCCCTTGATCCACGGGAAGGGAAGCGTGACACTGCTGCTACAGCTCGGGAGGAAAGCGCATGTGCATGCCCCCACTCGAGACGAGGACTGACTCCCCTGGGAGACTCCAGAAGTACCCCAAGATCCATGTCAGCACTGGAGAGGAATCCTCAGGTTTCCCACCGACTCCACACAAGATCTTAGGCCCCGGCATCGATGGGAGAGGAATCCCGAGAGGCCCCGAGCAACTCGCATGGGGAATGGCCTTTCCTGAGGCCACCAGATCGGGTCCCTGAGGTCCCCGTCGTAAGTCGAGAGCACCTGCCGCAACTCGAGAAAATCCAGGAGGTTCTCCCCTCCAGGCGAGATGAGGCCCATTTCCGCTGAGGCGTTCGAGGCTAATCACACCTAACCTCTGGAACTTCCAAAGGGTCCTTCACACCTTGCTGCAACTCAAGAAGTTCCCCGACATACCCGTCTCCACTCAGAGGAAGCACGAGAGTCCCGCCACATCCAGAGGAGCCCCGTTTCCGCCTCCTAGCTCGAGAGGAGGGATCCTTTTCCTGCGCGGTCGGGAAAGAATTCCCGGTGTTCCCGTCGCATCTCAAGAGGAGGCGCTCTCCACAGGAAAGGCGAGAGGAACTCCAGGGTCGTGCCACCATTCCAGAGTCCCCCAGATGTCTCAGTCCATTCCAGGGAAACCTGTTTTCCCTGCACTGCCTCGACTTTCAAGCGAGGATCGACTCACACCACGGTGGCACGTGGGACAGCCCTGTGGGAAAGCCTCGGGAAAGCCTCGAGGGAAAGCCACAGATCCCTTGATCCACGCGAAGGAAGCGTGACACTGCTGCTACAGCTCGGGAGGAAAGCGCACGTGCATGTCCCCACACGAGACGAGGACTGACTCCCCTGGGGAGACTCCAGAAGTACCCCAAGATCCATGTCAGCACTGGAGAGGAATCCTCAGGTTCCGGCACCGACTCCACACAAGGTCTTAGGCCCGGCATCGACGGGAGAGGAATCCCGAGAGGCCCCGCAGCAACTCGCATGGGGACTGGCCTTTCCTGAGGCCACCAGAGCGGGTCCCTGAGGTCCCCGTCGTAAGTCGAGAGCACCTGCCCCAACTCTAGAAAATCCAGGAGGTTCTCCCCTCCAGGCGAGATGAGGCCCATTTCCGCTGAGGCGTCTCGAGGCTAATCACACCTAACCTCTGGAACTTCCAAAGGGTCCTTCACACCCTTGCTGCAACTCAAGAAGTTCCCCGTACAGGAAGAAAACAGAGTCCCGCCCACATCCAGAGGAGCCCCGTTTCCGTTTCCTAGCTCGAGAGGTGGGATCCTTTCCCTGCGTGGTCGGGAAAGAATTCCCGGTTCCCGTCGCATCTCAAGAGGAGCGCTCTCCACAGGAAAGGCGAGAGGAACTCCAGGGTCGTGCCACCATTCCCAGAGTCCCCCAGATGTCTCAGTCCATTCCAGGGAAACCTGTTTTCCCTGCACTGCCTCGACTTTCAAGCCGAGGATCGACTCACACCAGCGGTGGCACGTGGGACAGCCCTGTGGGAAAGCCTCGTGGGAAAGCCTCGTGGGAAAGCCTCGAGGGAAAGCCACAGATCCCTTGATCCACGCGAAGGGAAGCGGTGACCACTGCTGCTACAGCTCGGGAGGAAAGCGCACGTGCATGCCCCCAACTCGAGACGAGGACTGACTCCACTGGGGAGACTCCAGAAGTACCCCAAGATCCATGTCAGCACTGGAGAAGGAATCCTCAGGTTTCCGGCACCGACTCCACACAAGATCTTAGGCCCCGAGCATCGACGGGAGAGGAATCCCGAGAGGCCCCCGAGCAACTCGCATGGGGACTGGCCTTTCCTGAGGCCACCAGAGCAGGGTCCCTGAGGTCCCCGTCGTAAGTCGAGAGCAACCTGCCGCAACTCGAGAAAATCCAGGAGGTTCTCCCCTCCAGGCGAGATGAGGCCCATTTCCGCTGAGGCGTCTTGAGGCTAATCACACCTAACCTCTGGAACTTCCAAAGGGTCCTTCACACCCTTGCTGCAACTCAAGAAGTTCCCCGACATACCCGTCTCCACTCGAGAGGAAGCACGAGAGGTCCGCCCACATCCAGAGGAGCCCCGTTTCCGCCTCCTAGCTCGAGGGAGGGATCCTTTCCCTGCGTGGTTGGGAAAGGAATTCCCCGGCGTTCCCGTCGCATCTCAAGAGGAGGCCGCTCTCCACAGGAAAAGGCGAGAGGAACTCCAGGGTCGTGCCACCATTCCCAGAGTCCCCCAGATTGTCTCAGTCGCATTCCAGGGAAACCTGTTTTCCCTGCACTGCCTTCGACTTTCAAGCCGAGGATCGACTCACACCACTGGTGGCCGTGGGACAGTCCCTGTGGGGAAAGCCCTCCTGGGAAGCTCGGGGAAAAAGCCACAGATCCCTTGATCCACGCGAAGGGAAGCGTGACACTGCTGCTACAGCTCGGGAGGAAAGCGCACGTGCATGCCCCCCACTGCGAGACGAGGACTGACTCCCCTGGGGAGACTCCAGAAGTACCCCAAGATCCATGTCAGCACTGGAGAGGAATCCTCAGGTTCCGGACACGACTCCTCACAAGGTCTTAGGCCCGCGGCATTGACGGGAGAGGAATCCCGAGAGGCCTCCGAGCAACTCGCATGGGGACTGGCCTTTTCCTGAGGCCACCAGAGCGGGTCCCTGAGGTCCCCGTCGTAAGTCGAGAGCACCTGCCGCAACTCGAGAAAATCCAGGAGGTTCTCCCCTCCAGGCGAGATGAGGCCCATTTCCGCTGAGGCGTCTTCGAGGCTAATCACATCTAACATCTGGAACTTCCAAAGGGTCCTTCACACCCTTGCTGCAACTCAAGAAGTTCCCCTGACATACCCGTCTCCACTGAGAGGAAGCACGAGAGTCCCGTCCCACATCCAGAGGAGCCCCGTTTCCGCCTCCTAGCTCGAGAGGAGGGATCCTTTCCCTGCGTGGTGGGGAAAGAATTCCCGCGTTCCCGTCGCATCTCAAGAGGAGGCGCTCTCCACAGGAAAGGCGAGAGGAACTCCAGGGTCGTGCCACCATTCCCAGAGTTCCCCCAGATGTCTCAGTCCATTCCAGGGAAACCTGTTTTCCCTGCACTGCCTCGACTTTCAAGCCGAGGATCGACTCACACCACGGTGGCACGTGGGACAGCCCTGTGGGAAAGCCTCGTGGAAAGCCTCCTGGGAAAGCCTCGAGGGAAAGCCACAGATCCCTTGATCCACGCGAAGGGAAGCGTGACACTGCTAGCTACAGCTCGGAGGAAAGCGCACGTGCATGCCCCCACTACGAGACGAGGACTGACTCCCCTGGGGAGACTCCAGAAGTACCCCAAGATCCATGTCAGCACTGGAGAGGAATCCTCAGGTTCCGCACCGACTCCACACAAGGTCTTAGTCCCCGGCATCGACGGGAGAGGAATCCCGAGAGGCCCTCCGAGCAACTCGCATGGGGACTGGCCTTTCCTGAGGCCACCAGAGCGGGTCCCTGAGGTCCCCGTCGTAAGTCGAGAGCACCTGCCGCAACTCGAGAAAATCCAGGAGGTTTCTCCCCTCCAGGCGAGATGAGGCCCATTTTCCGCTGAGGCTTCTCGAGGCTAATCACATCTAACATCGGGAACTTCCAAAGGGTCCTTCACACCCTTGCTGCAACTCAAGAAGTTCCCGACATACCCGTCTCCACTCGAGAGGAAGCACGAGAGTCCGCCCACATCCAGAGGAGCCCCGTTTCCGCCTCCTAGCTCGAGAGGAGGGATCCTTTCCCTGCGTGGTCGGGAAAGAATTCCCCGCGTTCCCGTCGCATCTCAAGTAGGAGGCGCTCTCCACAGGAAAAGGCGAGAGGAACTCCAGGGTCGTGCCACCATTCCCAGAGTCCCCAGATGTCTCAGTCCATTCCAGGGAAACCTGTTTTCCCTGCACTGCCTCGACTTTCAAGCCGAGGATCGACTCACACCACGGTGGCACGTGGGACAGCCCTGTGGGAAAGCCTCGTGGGAAAGCCTCCGTGGGAAAGCCTCGAGGAAAGCCACAGATCCCTTGATCCACGCAAAGGGAAGCGTGACACTGCTGCTACAGCTCGGGAGGAAAGCGCACGTGCATGCCCCCACTCGAGACGAGGACTGACTCCCTGGGAGACTCCAGAAGTACCCCAAGATCCATGTCAGCACTGGAGAGGAATCCTCAGGTTCCGGCACCGACTCCACACAAGTCTTAGGCCCCGGCATCGACGGGAGAGGAATCCCGAGAGGCCCCGAGCAACTCGCATGGGGACTGGCCTTTCCTGAGGCCACCAGAGCGGGTCCCTGAGGTCCCCGTCGTAAGTCGAGAGCACCTGCCGCAACTCGAGAAAATCCAGGAGGTTCTCCCCTCCAGGCGAGATGAGGCCCATTTCCGCTGAGGCGTCTCGAGGCTAATCACATCTAACATCTGGAACTTCCAAAGGGTCCTTCACACCCTTGCTGCAACTCAAGAAGTTCCCCGACATACCCGTCTCCACTCGAGAGGAAGCACGAGAGTCCCGCCCACATCCAGAGGAGCCCCGTTTCCGCCTCCTAGCTCGAGAGGAGGGATCCTTTCCCTGCGTGGTGGGAAAGAATTCCCGCGTTCCCGTCGCATCTCAAGAGGAGGCGCTCTCCACAGGAAAGGCGAGAGGAACTCCAGGGTCGTGCCACCATTCCCAGAGTCCCCAGATGTCTCAGTCCATTCCAGGGAAACCTGTTTTCCCTGCACTGCCTCGACTTTCAAGCCGAGGATCGACTCACACCACGGTGGCACGTGGGACAGCCCTGTGGGAAAGCCTCGTGGGAAAGCCTCGTGGGAAAGCCTCGAGGGAAAGCCACAGATCCCTTGATCCACGCGAAGGGAAGCGATGACACTGCTGCTACAGCTCGGGAGGAAAGCGCACGTGCATGCCCCCACTCGAGACGAGGACTGACTCCTCTGGGGAGACTCCAGAAGTACCCCAAGATCCATGTCAGCACTGGAGAGGAATCCTCAGGTTTTCGGCACCGACTCCACACAAGGTCTTAGGCCCCGGACATCGACGGGGAGAGGAATCCCGAGAGGCCCCGAGCAACTCGCATGGGGACTGGCCTTTCCTGAGGCCACCAGAGCGGGTCCCTGAGGTCCCCGTAGTAAGTCGAGAGCACCTGCCGCAACTCGAGAAAATCCAGGAGGTTCTCCCTCCAGGCGAGATGAGGCCCATTTCCGCTGAGGCGTCTCGAGGCTAATCACAGCTAACCTCTGGAACTTCCAAAGGGTCCTTCACACCCTTGCTGCAACTCAAGAAGTTCCCCGACATACCCGTCTCCACTCGAGAGGAAGCACGAGAGTCCACGCCCACATCCAGAGGAGCCCCGTTTCCGCCTCCTAGCTCGAGAGGAGGGATCCTTTCCCTGCGTGGTGGGAAAGAATTCCCCACATTCCCGTCGCATCTCAAGTGGAGGCGCTCTCCACAGGAAAGGCGAGAGGAACTCCAGGGTCGTGCCACCATTCCCAGAGTCCCCCAGATGTCTCAGTCCATTCCAGGGAAACCTGTTTTCCCTGCACTGCCTCGACGTTCAAGCCGAGGATCGACTCACACCACGGTGGCTACGTGGGACAGCCCTGTGGGAAAGCCTCGTGGGAAAGCCTCCTGGGAAAGCCTCGAGGAAAAGCCACAGATCACCTTGATCCACGCGAAGGGAAGCGCGACACTGCTGCTACAGCTCGGGAGGAAAGCGCACGTTTCATGCCCCCACTCGAGACGAGGACTGACTCCCCTGGGTAGACTCCAGAAGTTACGCCAAGATCCATGTCAGCACTGGAGAGGAATCCTCAGGTTCCGGACACTCGACTCCACACAAGGTCTTAGGCCCCGCATCGACGGGAGAGGAAATCCCGAGAGGCCTCCGAGCAACTCTCATGGGGACTGGCCTTTCCTGAGGCCACCAGAGCGGGTCCCTGAGGTCCCCGTCATAAGTCGAGAGCACCTGCCGCAACTCGAGAAAAATCCAGGAGGTTCTCCCCTCCAGGGCGAGATGAGGCCCATTTCCGCTGAGGCGTCTGAAGCTAATACACATCTAACATCTGGAACTTCCAAAGGGTCCTTCACACCCTTGCTGCAACTCAAGAAGTTCCCCGACATACACCGTCTCCACTCGAGAGGAAGCACGAGAGTCCCGCCCACATCCAGAGGAGCCCCGTTTCCGCCTCCTAGCTTCGAGAGGAGGGATCCTTTCCCTGCGTGGTGGGGAAAGAATTCCCCGCATTCCCGTCGCATCTCAAGAGGAGGCGCTCTCCACAGGAAAGGCGAGAGGAACTCCAGGGTCGTGCCACCATTCCCAGAGTCCCCCAGATGTGCTCAGTCCATTCCAGGGAAACCTGTTTTCCCTGCACTGCCTCGACTTTCAAGCCGAGGATTGACTCACACCACGGTGGCACGTGGGACAGCCCTGTGGGAAAGCCTCGTGGGAAAGCCTCGTGGGAAAGCCTCGAGGGAAAGCCACAGATACACTTGATCCACGAAGGGAAGCATGACACTGCTGCTACAGCTCGGGAGGAAAGCGCACGTACATGCCCCCACTAGAGACGAGGACTGACTCCACCTGGGGAGACTCCAGAAGTTCCCCAAGATCCATGTCAGCACTGGAGAGGAATCCTCAGGTTCCGGCACCGACTCCACACAAGGTCTTAGGCCCCGGCATCGACGGGAGAGGAATCCCGAGAGGCCCCGAGCAACTCGCATGGGGACTGGCCTTTCCTGAGGCCACCAGAGCGGGTCCCTGAGGTCCCCGTCGTAAGTCGAGAGCACCTGCCGCAACTCGAGAAAATCCAGGAGTTTCTCCCCTCCAGGCGAGATGAGGCCCATTTCCGCTGAGGCGTCTCGAGGCTAATCACATCTAACATCTGGAACTTCCAAAGGGTCCTTCACACCCTTGCTGCAACTACAAGAAGTTCCCCGACATACCCGTCTCCACTCGAGAGGAAGCACGAGAGTCCCGCCCACATCCAGAGGATCCCCGTTTCCGTCTCATAGCTTGCAGAGGAGGGGATCCTTTACCTGCGTGGTGGGAAAGAATTCCCCACGTTCCCGTCGCATCTCAAGTGGAGTCGACTCTCCACAGGAAAGGCGAGAGGAACTCCAGGGTCGTGCCACCATTCCCAGAGTCCCCCAGATGTCTCAGTCCATTCCAGGGAAACCTGTTTTCCCTGCACTGCCTCGACTTCTAAAGCCGAGGATTCGACTCACACCACGGTGGCACGTGGGACAGCCCTGTGGGAAAGCCTCGTGGGAAAGCCTCCTGGGAAAGCCTCGAGGAAAGCCACAGATCACTTGATCCACGCGAAGGGAAGCCCGACACTGCTGCTACAGCTCGGGAGGAAAGCGCACGTGCATGCCCCACTAGAGACGAGGACTGCCTCCCCTGGGGAGACTCCAGAAGTTCCTCAAGATCCATGTCAGCACTGGAGAGGAATCCTCAGGTTACCGGCATCGACTCCACACAATGTCTTAGGCCCCGCATCGACGGGAGAGGAATCCCGAGAGGACCCGGAGCAACTCGCATGGGGACTGGCCTTTCCTTGAGGCCACCAGAGCGGGTCCCTGAGGTCCCTGTCGTAAGTCGAGAGCACCTGCCGCAACTCGAGAAAATGCCAGGAGGTTCTACCCTAGCAGGCGAGATGAGGCCCATTTCCGCTGAGGGGTCTGGAGGTCTAATCACATCTAACATCTGGAACTTCCAAAGGGTCCTTCACACCCTTGCTGCAACTCAAGAAGTTCCCCGACATACCCGTCTCCACTCGAGAGGAAGCACGAGAGTCCCGCCCACATCCAGAGGAGACCCGTTTACGCCTCCTAGCTCCGAGAGGAGGGATACTTTCCCTGCGTGGTCGGGAAAGCAATTCCCCGCGTTCCCGTCGCATCTCAAGAGGAGGCGCTCTCCACAGGAAAGGCGAGAGGAACTCCAGGGTCGTGCCACCATTCCCAGAGTCCCCCAGATGTCTCAGTCCATTCCAGGGAAACCTGTTTTCCCTGCACTGCCTCGACTTTCAAGCCGAGGATCGACTCACACCACGGTGGCACGTGGGACAGCCCTGTGGGAAAGCCTCGTGGAAAGCCTCGTGGGAAAGCCTCGAGGAAAGCCACAGATCCCTTGATCCACGCGAAGGGAAGCGCGACACTGCTGCTACAGCTCGGGAGGAAAGCAGCACGTGCATGCCCCCAATCGAGACGAGGACTGACTCCTCTGGGGAGACTCCAGAAGTACCCCAAGAGTCCATGTCAAGCACTGGAGAGGAATCCTCAGGTTCCGGAACCGACTCCATCACAAGGTCTTAGGCCCCGGCATCTGACGGGAGAGGAATCCCGAGAGGCCCGCGAGCAACTCGCATGGGGACTGGCCTTTCCTGAGGCCACCAGAGCGGGTCCCTGAGGTCCCCGTCGTAAGTCGAGAGCACCTGCCGCAACTCGAGAAAATCCAGGAGGTTCTCCCCTCCAGGCGAGATGAGGCCCATTTCCGCTGAGGCGTCTCGAGGCTAATCACACCTAACCTCTGGAACTTCCAAAGGGTCCTTCACACCCTTGCTGCAACTCAAGAAGTTCCCCGACATACCCGTCTCCACTCGAGAGGAAGCACGAGAGTCCCGCCCACATCCAGAGGAGCCCCGTTTCCGCCTCCTAGTCTCGAGAGGAGGGATCCTTTCCCTGCGTGGTCGGGAAAGAATTCCCGGCGTTCCCGTCGCATCTCAAGAGGAGGCGCTCTCCACAGGAAAGGCGAGAGGAACTCCTGGGTTGTGCCACCATTCCCAGAGTCCCCCAGATGTCTCAGTCCATTCCAGGGAAACCTGTTTTCCCTGCACTGCCTCGACTTTCAAGCCGAGAATCGACTCACACCACGGTGGCACGTGGGACAGCCCTGTGGGAAAGCCTCGAGGGAAAGCCTCGTGGGAAAGCCTCGAGGGAAAGCCACAGATCCCTTGATCCACGCGAAGGGAAGCGTGACACTGCTGCTTCAGCTCGGGAGCAAATCTCACGTGGATGCGCCAACTCGAGACGAGGACTGAGTCCCCTGGGTAGGCTCCAGAAGTTCCCCAAGCTCCATGTCAGCACTGGAGAGTAATCCTCAGGTTCCGACACCGATTCCACACATGGTCTTAATCCCCGGCATCGACGGGAGAGGAATCCCGAGAGGCCCCTGAGCAACTCGCATGGGGATTGGCCTTTCCTGAGGCCACCAGAGCAGGTCCCTGAGGTCCCCGTCATAAGTCGAGAGCACCTGCCACAACTCGAGAAAATCCAGGAGGTTCTCCCCTCCAGGGGAGATGAGGCCCATTTCCGCTGAGGCGTCTAGAGGCTAATCACACCTAACTTCTGGAACTTCCAAAGGGTCCTTCACACCCTTGCTACAACTCAAGAAGTTCCCCGGCATACCCGACTCCACTCAGGATGAAGCACGAGAGTCCCGCCCACATCCAGAGGAGACCCGTTTCGGCCTCCTTGCTCGAGAGACGGGTTCCTTTCCCTGCGTGGTCGGGAAAGAATTCCCGGCGTTCCTGTCGCATCTCAAGAGGAGGCACTCTCCACAGGAAAGGCGTGAGGAACTCCAGGGTTGTGCCACCATTCCCAGAGTCCTCCAGATATCTCAGTCCATTCCAGGGAAACCTGTTTTCCCTGCACTGTTTCGACTTTCAAGCAGAGGATCGACTCACACCACGTTGCCACGTGGGACAGCCCTGTGGGAAAGCCTCGTGGGAAAGCCTCGTGGGAAAGCCTCGAGGGAAAGCCACAGATCCCTTGATCCACGCGAAGGGAAGCGTTACAATGCTGCTACAGCTCGAGAGTAAAGCGCACTTGTATGCCCCCACTCGAGACGAGGACTGACTCCACTGGGGAGAGTCCAGAAGTTCCCCAAGATCCTTTTCAGCACTGGAGAGGAATCCTCAGGTTACGGAACCGACTCCACACAATGTCTTAGGACCCGGCATCGACGGGAGAGGGATCCCGAGAGGTCCCCGAGCAACTCCCATGGGGACTGGCATTTCCAGAGGCCTCAAGAGCGGATCCCTGAGGACAACGTCTCAAGTCGAGAGCACCTGCCGCAACTCGAGAAAATCCAGGAGGTTCTCCCCTCCAGGCGAGATGAGGCCCATTTCCGCTGAGGCGTCTCGAGGCTAATCACACCTAAACTCTGGAACTTCCAAAGGGTCCTTCACACCCTTGTTGCAACTCAAGAAGTTCCCCAACATACCTGACTCCACTCGAGAGGAAGCACGAGAGTCCCGCCCACATCCAGAGGAGCCCCGTTTCCACCTGATAGATCCAGAGGAGGGATCCTTTCCCTGCGTGGTCGGGAAAGAATTTCCGGCGTTCCCATCGCATTTCAAGAGGAGGCGCTCTCCACAGGAAAGGCGAGAGGAACTCCAGGGTCGTGCCACCATTCCCAGAATCCCCCACATGTCTCAGTCCATTCCAGGGAAACCTGTTTTCCCTGCACTGTCTCGACTTTCAAGCCGAGGATCGACTCACACCACGGTGGCACGTGGGACAGCCCTGTGGGAAAGCCTCGTGGGAAAGCCACAGATCCCTTGATCCACGCGAAGGGAAGCGTGACACTGCTGCTACAGCTCGGGAGGAAAGCGCACGTGCCTGCCCCCACTCGAGACGACGACTGACTCCCCTGGGGAGACTCCAGAAGTACCCCAAGATCCATGTCAGCACTGGAGAGGAATCCTCACGTTCCGGCAACCGACTCCACACAAAGGTCTTAGGCCCCTGCATCGACGGGAGAGGAATCCCGAGAGGCCCCCGAGCAACTCGCATGGGGACTGGCCTTTCCTGAGGCCACCAGAGCGGGTCCCTGAGGTCCCCGTCGTAAGTTCGAGAGCACCTGCCGCAACTCGAGAAAATCCAGGAGGTTCTCCCCTCCAGGCGAGATGAGGCCCATTTCCGCTGAGGCGTCTCGAGGCTAGTCACACCTAACCTCTGGAACTTCCAACGGGTCCTTCACACCCTTGCTGCAACTCAAGAAGTTCCCCGACATACCCGTCTCCACTCGAGACGAAGCACTGAGAGTCCCGCCCACATCCAGAGGAGCCCCGTTTCCGCCTCCTAGCTCGAGAGGAGGGATCCATTTCCCTGCGTGGTCGGGAAAGAATTCCCGGCGTTCCCGTCGCATCTCCAAGAGGAGGCGCTCTCCACAGGAAAGGCGAGAGGAACTCCAGGGTCATGCCACCATTCCCAGAGTCCCCCAGATGTCTCTGTCGATTCCAGGAAAACCTGTTTTCCCTGCACTGCGTCGACTTTCAAGCGAGGATCGACTCACACCACGGTGGCACGTGGGACTGCCCTGTGGGAAAGCCTCGTGGAAAGCCTCCTGGGAAAGCCTCGTGGGAAAGCCTCGAAGGAAATCCACAGATCCCTTGATCCACTTGAAGGGAAGCGTGACACTGCTGCTACAGCTCGGAGGAAAGCGCACGTGCATGCCCCCACTCGAGACGAGGACTGACTCCCCTGGGGAGACTCCAGAAGTACCCCCAAGATCCATGTCAGCACTGGAGAGGAATCCTCAGGTTCCGGAACTGACTCCACACAAGGTCTTAGGCCCCAGTATCGACTGGGAGAGGAATCCCGAGAGGCCCCCGAGCAACTCGCATGGGGAATGGCCTTTCCTGAGGCCACCAGAGCGGATTCCTGAGGTCCCCGTCGTAAGTCGAGAGCACCTGCCGCAACTCGAGAAAATCCAGGAGGTTCTCCCCTCCAGGCGAGATGAGGCCCATTTCCGCTGAGGCGTCTCGAGGCTAGTCACACCTAACCTCTGGAACTTCCAACGGGTCCTTCACACCCTTACTGCAACTCAAGAAGTTCCCCGACATACCCGTCTCCACTCGAGACGAAGCACGAGAGTCCCGCCCACATCCAGAGGAGCCCCGTTTCCGCCTCCTAGCTATAGAGGAGGGATCCTTTCCCTGCGTGGTCGGGAAAGAATTCCCGGCGTTCCCGTCGCATTCAAGAGGAGGCGCTCTCCACAGGAAAGGCGAGAGGAACTCCAGGGTCGTGCCACCATTCCCAGAGTCCCCCAGGATGTCTCTAGTCCATTCCAGGGAAAACCTGTTTTCCCTGCACTGCGTCGACTTTCAAGCGACGATCGACTCACACCACGGTGGCACGTGGGACAGCCCTGTGGGAAAGCCTCGTGGGAAAGCCTCGTGGGAAAGCCTCGAGGGAAAGCCACAGATCCCTTGATCCACGCGAAGGGAAGCGTGACACTGCTGCTACAGCTCGGAGGAAAGCGCACGTGCATGCCCCCACTCGAGACGAGGACTGACTCCACTGGGGAGACTCCAGAAGTACCCCAAGATCCATGTCAGCACTGGAGAGGAATCTCAGGTTCCGGCAACGACTCCACACAAGATCTTAGGCCCCGGCATCAGACGGGAGAGGAATCCCGAGAGGCCCCCGAGCAACTCGCATGGGGACTGGCCTTTCCTGAGGCCACCAGAGCGGGTCCCTGAGGTCCCCGTCGTAAGTCGAGAGCACCTGCCGCAACTCGAGAAAATCCAGGAGGTTCTCTCCTCCAGGCGAGATGAGGCCCATTTCCGCTGAGGCGTCTCGAGGCTAGTCACACCTAACCTCTGGAACTTCCAACGGGTCCTTCACACCCTTGCCGCAACTCAAGAAGTTCCCCGACATACCCGTCTCCACTCGAGACGAAGCATGAGAGTCCCGCCCACATCCAGAGGAGCCCCGTTTCCGCCTCCTAGCTCGAGAGGAGGGATCATTTCCCTGCGTGGTCGGGAAAGAATTCCCGGCGTTCCCGTCGCATCTCAAGAGGAGGCGCTCACCACAGGAAAGGCGAGAGGAACTCCAGGGTCATGCCACCATTCCCAGAGTCCCCCAGATGTCTCTGTCGATTCCAGGAAAACCTATTTTCCCTGCACTGCGTCGACTTTCAAGTCGAGGATCGACTCACACCACGGTGGCACGTGGGACTGCCCTGTGGGAAAGCCTCGTGGAAAGCCTCCTGGGAAAGCCTCGTGGGAAAGCCTCGAAGGAAATGCCACAGATCCCTTGATCCACTTGAAGGGAAGCGCGACACCGCTGCTACAGCTCGGGAGGAAAGCGCACGTGCATGCCCCCACTCGAGACGAGGACTGACTCCCCTGGGGAGACTCCAGAAGTACCCCAAGATCCATGTCAGCACTGGAGAGGAATCCTCAGGTTCCGGAACTGACTCCACACAAGGTCTTAGGCCCCCAGTATCGATGGGAGAGGAATCCCGAGAGGCCCCCGAGCAACTCGCATGGGGAATGGCCTTTCCTGAGGCCACCAGAGCGGATTCCTGAGGTCCCCGTCGTAAGTCGAGAGCACCTGCCGCAACTCGAGAAAATCCAGGAGGTTCTCCCCTCCAGGCGAGATGAGGCCCATTTCCGCTGAGGCGTCTCGAGGCTAGTCACACCTAACCTCTGGAACTTCCAACGGGTCCTTCACACCCTTACTGCAACTCAAGAAGTTCCCCGACATACCCGTCTCCACTCGAGACGAAGCACGAGAGTCCCGCCCACATCCAGAGGAGCCCCGTTTCCGCCTCCTAGCTCGAGAGGAGGGATCCTTTCCCTGCGTGGTCGGGAAAGAATTCCCGGCCGTTCCCGTCGCATCTCAAGAGGAGGCGCTCTCCACAGGAAAGGCGGAGGAACTCCAGGGTCATGCCACCATTCCCAGAGTCCCCCAGATGTCTCTGTCGATTCCAGGAAAACCTGTTTTCCCTGCACTGCGTCGACTTTCAAGCCGAGGATCGACTCACACACGGTGGACACGTGGGACAGCCCTGTGGGAAAGCCTCGTGGAAGCCGGAAAGCCTCGTGGGAAAGCCTCGAGGGAAAGCCACAGATCCCTTGATCCACGCGAAGGGAAGCATGACACCTGCTGCTACAGCTCGGGAGGAAAGCGCACGTGCATGCCCCCACTCGAGACGAGACTTCTACCTGGGGAGACTCCAGAAGTACCCCAAGATCCACGTCAGCACTGGATAGGAATACTCAGGTTCCGGCACCGGCTCCACACAAGATCTTAGCCCGGCATCGACGGGAGAGGAATCCCGAGAGGCCCCGAAAAACTCGCATGGGACTGGCCTTTCCAGAGCCACCAGAGTGGGTCCCTGAGGTCCCCGTCGTAAGTCGAGAGCACCTGCCGCAACTCGGAACATCCAGGAGGTTCCCCTCCAGGCGAGATGAGCCCATTTCGCTGAGGCATCTCGAGGCCAATCACACCTAACCTCTGGAGCTCCCAAAGCGACTTCACACCCTTGCTGCAACTCAAGAAGATCCCCGACATACCCGTCTCCACTCGAGAGGAAGCACGAGAGTCCCGCCCACATCCAGAGGAGCCCCGTTTCCGCCTCCTAGCTCGAGAGGGAGGATCCTTTCCCTGCGTGGTCGGGAAACAATTCCTGGGCGTTTCCGTCGCATCTCAAGAGGAGGCGCTCTCCACAGGAAAGGCGAGAGAGTCGAACTCCAGGGTCGTTCCACATTCCCAGAGTCCCCAGGATGTCTCAGTCCATTCTCCATTCCAGCGGAACCTGCATTTCCCTGGCGCACTGCCTCGACGTTTCTCAAGCGC
>NW_017198612.1:0-7620 GCF_001704415.2 Capra hircus | reverse complement strand
GTTCTTTCCCGACCCAAGCAGGGAAAGGATCCCTCATCTCTAGCTAGGAGGATGAAACGGGGCTACTCTGGATGTGGGCAGGACCCTCGTGTTTCCTCTCGAGTGAGATGGGAATGTCGGGGAACTTCTTGAGTTGCAGCAAGGGTGTGAAGGACCCTTTGGAAGTTCCAGAGATTAGATGTAATTAGCCTCGAGACACCTCATTGGAAATGGGCCTCATCTCGCCTGGAGGGGAGAACCTCCTGGATTTTCTCGAGTTGCGGCAGGTGCTCCGACTTAACGACGGGGACGTCAGGGACCCGCTCTGGTGGCTTCATCTAAGGCCAGTCCCCATGCCAGATGCTGGGGGCTTCTCTGATAACTCTCCTGTTGATGCCCGGGCCGAACAACTTGTGTGGTTCGGGGCCGGACCTGAGGTTTCCTCTGGCAGTGCTGACATGGATATTGGGTTCTTCTGGAGTCTCCCCTGGAGAGTCAATCCTCCTCTCAAGTGAGGGCACGCACGTGTGCTTTCCTCCGAGCTGTAGCAGCAGGGTCTCGCTTCCCGTCGTGTGGATCAAGGGATCTGTGGCTTTCCCTGGAGGCTTTCCCACGAGGCTTTCTCACAGGGCTTCCCTCGTGCCACCGTGGTGTGAGTTGATCCTCGCTCGAGGCAGTGCAGGTCTCTGATTGGACTGAAATACATTCCTAGGATGCTTTAAGCTTCCTGTGCCTCCTGGGAAAGGAGGCCTCAAACAATCACATGCCCAGCTGTACGAGTCCTGGCAGGCAGGCTAGAAAGCATTCAGAGGGGTTTTTGGATTGAAACACTCTTTCAAATGCAGAAGACTAAAGCCCTGAATTGACTTTTTCCAGAAAATGTCAGAAGAGTGGAAAAGCAGAGCAAAAAAGCCGGCAGATTTTTGTTGGGGTACGTGCGTAGGAACTTCCAGAGGGGTCCCTGAAGTCTGAACACACCATGCCTATGTCAGCTTTCTTCCTCATGACGTTATCACGGGCGGGAGTCCTCATACTGGCTCCCAGCATCAGTCCAATCCAGAGGAACCTGTTTTCCCTGCACTGCCTCGACTTTCACGCTGAGGATCAACTCACACCACGGTGGCACGAGGGAAAGCCCTGTGAGAAAGCCTCGTGGGAAAGCCTCCAGGGAAAGCCACAGATCCCTTGATCCACACGACGGGAAGCGTGACCCTGCTGCTACAGCTCGGGAGGAAAGCACACGTGCGTGCCCTCACTTGAGAGGAGGATTGACTCTCCAGGGGAGACTCCAGAAGAACCCCAATATCCATGTCAGCACTGCAGAGGAAACCTCAGGTTCCGGCCCCGAATCCACACAAGTTGTTCGGCCCGGGCATCAACAGGAGAGTTATCAAGAGAAGCCCCCCAGCATCTGGCATGGGGACTGGCCTTTGATGAAGCCACCAGAGCGGGTCCCTGAGGTCCCCGTCGTAAGTCGGGAGCACCTGCCGCAACTCGAGAAAATCCAGGAGGTTCTCCCCTCCAGGCGAGATGAGGCCCATTTCCAATGAGGTGTCTCGAGGCTAATTACATCTAATCTCTGGAACTTCCAAAGGGTCCTTCACACCCTTGCTGCAACTCAAGAAGTTCCCCGACATTCCCATCTCCACTCGAGAGGAAACACGAGGGTCCTGCCCACATCCAGAGTAGCCCCGTTTCATCCTCCTAGCTAGAGATGAGGGATCCTTTCCCTGCTTGGTCGGGAAAGAACTTCCGGCATTCCCGTCGCATCTCAGGTGGAGGCGCTCTCCACAGGAAGGGAGAGAGGAACTCCATGGTCGTGCCACCATTTCAAGCGTCCCCAGATGTCTCAGTCCATTCCAGAGGATCTTGTTTTTACAGAGTGCCTAAACTTTCATGCCGAGGATCGCCTCACACCACGGTGGCACGGGGGACAGCCCTGTGGGAAAGCCTCGTGGGAAAGCCTCTAGGAAAAGCCTAGAGGAAAAGCCACAGATCCATTGATCCACGCGACGGGAAGCATGACACTGCTGCTACAGCTCGGGAGGAAGGAGCATGCGCATGCCCCCACTCGAGACGAGGACTGATTCCCCTTGGGAGACTTCAGAAGTATCCCAAAAACATGTCAGCACTGGAGAGGAATACTCAGGTTCTGGCCCCCACTCCACACGAAGGTCTTGGGCCCCGGCATCTACCGGTGAGGAATCCCGAGAGGCCCTCTAGCAACTCGCATGGGGACTGGTCTTTCCTAAGGCCAACAGAACGGGTCCCTGAGGTCCCCGTCGTAAGTCGAGAGCACCTGCCACAACTCGAGAAAATGAAGGAGATTCTCCCCTTCAGGCGAGATGAGGCCCATTTCCACTGAGACGTCTCGAGGCTAATCACACCTAACCTCTGGAACTTCCAAAGGGTCCTTCACACCCATATGCTGCAACTCAAGAAGTTCCACGAGAGACCCGTCGCCACTACATAGGAATCACCAGGGTACCACCCACATCCAGAGGAGCCCCAATTCCCCCTCCTAGCTCAATGTGAGGGATCCTTTCCCTGATTGGCCGGGAAAGAATTCCTGTCGTACCTGTCGCATCTCAAGAGGAGGCACGCTCCACAAGAAAGGTGAGAGGAACTCCAGGGTCGTTCCAAAGACGAGCATCTGGGGGACTCTGAATGGTGGAACGACCCTGGAGTTCCTCTCACCTTTCTTGTGGAGCGTGCCTCCTCTTGAGATGCGACAGGTACGACAGGAATTCTTTCCCGGCCAATCAGGGAAAGGATCCCTCACATTGAGCTAGGAGGGGGAATTGGGGCTCCTCTGGATGTGGGTGGTACCCTGGTGATTCCTATGTAGTGGCGACGGGTCTCTCGTGGAACTTCTTGAGTTGCAGCAATGGGTGTGAAGGACCCTTTGGAAGTTCCAGAGGTTAGGTGTGATTAGCCTCGAGACGTCTCAGTGGAAATGGGCCTCATCTCGCCTGAAGGGGAGAATCTCCTTCATTTTCTCGAGTTGTGGCAGGTGCTCTCGACTTACGACGGGGACCTCAGGGACCCGTTCTGTTGGCCTTAGGAAAGACCAGTCCCCATGCGAGTTGCTAGAGGGCCTCTCGGGATTCCTCACCGGTAGATGCCGGGGCCCAAGACCTTCGTGTGGAGTGGGGGCCAGAACCTGAGTATTCCTCTCCAGTGCTGACATGTTTTTGGGATACTTCTGAAGTCTCCCAAGGGGAATCAGTCCTCGTCTCGAGTGGGGGCATGCGCATGCCTCCTTCCTCCCGAGCTGTAGCAGCAGTGTCATGCTTCCCGTCGCGTGGATCAATGGATCTGTGGCTTTTCCTCTAGGCTTTTCCTAGAGGACTTTCCCACGAGGCTTTCCCACAGGGCTGTCCCCCGTGCCACCGTGGTGTGAGGCGATCCTCGGCATGAAAGTTTAGGCACTCTGTAAAAACAAGATCCTCTGGAATGGACTGAGACATCTGGGGACGCTTGAAATGGTGGCACGACCATGGAGTTCCTCTCTCCCTTCCTGTGGAGAGCGCCTCCACCTGAGATGCGACGGGAATGCCGGAAGTTCTTTCCCGACCAAGCAGGGAAAGGATCCCTCATCTCTAGCTAGGAGGATGAAACGGGGCTACTCTGGATGTGGGCAGGACCCTCGTGTTTCCTCTCGAGTGGAGATGGGAATGTCGGGGAACTTCTTGAGTTGCAGCAAGGGTGTGAAGGACCCTTTGGAAGTTCCAGAGATTAGATGTAATTAGCCTCGAGACACCTCATTGGAAATGGGCCTCATCTCGCCTGGAGGGGAGAACCTCCTGGATTTTCTCGAGTTGCGGCAGGTGCTCCCGACTTACGACGGGGACCTCAGGGACCCGCTCTGGTGGCTTCATCAAAGGCCAGTCCCCATGCCAGATGCTGGGGGGCTTCTCTTGATAACTCTCCTGTTGATGCCCGGGCCGAACAACTTGTGTGGATTCGGGGCCGGAACCTGAGGTTTCCTCTGCAGTGCTGACATGGATATTGGGGTTCTTCTGGAGTCTCCCCTGGAGAGTCAATCCTCCTCTCAAGTGAGGGCACGCACGTGTGCTTTCCTCCCGAGCTGTAGCAGCAGGGTCACGCTTCCCGTCGTGTGGATCAAGGGATCTGTGGCTTTCCCTGGAGGCTTTCCCACGAGGCTTTCTCACAGGGCTTTCCCTCGTGCCACCGTGGTGTGAGTTGATCCTCAGCGTGAAAGTCGAGGCAGTGCAGGGAAAACAGGTTCCTCTGGATTGGACTGATGCTGGGAGCCAGTATGAGGACTCCCGCCCGTGATAACGTCATGAGGAAGAAAGCTGACATAGGCATGGTGTGTTCAGACTTCAGGGACCCCTCTGGAAGTTCCTACGCACGTACCCCAACAAAAATCTGCCGGCTTTTTTGCTCTGCTTTTCCACTCTTCTGACATTTTCTGGAAAAAGTCAATTCAGGGCTTTAGTCTTCTGCATTTGAAAGAGTGTTTCAATCCAAAAACCCCTCTGAATGCTTTCTAGCCTGCCTGCAGGACTCGTACAGCTGGGCATGTGATTGTTTGAGGCCTCCTTTCCCCAGGAGGCACAGGAAGCTTAAACATCCTAGGAATGTAGGGGCATTCGAGGAGTCAAAATCTTTATAATAGGACTGATTAAAAGTTTCATTTTTGGGTCAATGCTTGCTGCTAAATTTCATATCCTTTATTTTTAGATAGAGTTGGTATATTAAAAAAACAAGTAGTAGACCTGGTATTAGCAACATTAGATCTTTGAGTTAAGTACCTTCTTTGTTATAACCCACTGCACCTTTGTTTTATAGAGATGTAACTTTAATGCTTTAAGGAAACGCAGATTAAAGAAAAACACTTCAGAGGAAACAAAATTAACATTCATTAAGGAAGAGAGCCAAAAAGTGTTTAACAAGCCTCTTGGCCAGAAGATAATGTAAATCACCAGAGACCTTTTGTATACAAAATGATGTACAGAAAGAGTCTGGGGTGCGAACGCTACATAATTTTGTGTTACCCATTTGAACTCCATGTTTTATCAAAAGTATAAAAGGCTTTATGAACAATAAAGGATGGGGCCAGTTTCTCGGACCAGTTTCTCGAACTAGTCTCTCGGCCTGGTTTCTTGAGACTCAGGCTCCCCCCGTGTCTTTTTCTCTCTTTCTTCTTCTCTCCCTTTCCTTCTCTCTGCTTTTTACTTTAACTTCAGGCTGAATCTCCACCAGGGGCGCGGAGGCTCGCCAGGTCTACTTACTTGCCTGGCTGTTAAGACCTGCACGAAAGGGAGCTTAAGGTGAGGCACCCTTAGATATTCAAGCAGGGGCTGGTGGCCCAACGTAGATGGTGAAAATTCTTTGTCTGGAATTTTATTGGCCTTCACACGTAAACCAAGATATTCAGCCCTTTTCCTCCAGTTAATCTTCTTACTACACTATAATTTCTTAATCTAATCTTACATTAATAAATAAAAAAGACTTTCCACGACAACGCCGTCCATCCGTCGAATTCCCTGGATCCAGCGCGGGCTGGACCCCGGCAGACTGAGATATCTGGGGGACTCTTGGAATGGTGGCATGACCCTGGAGTTCCTCCGCCTTTCCTGTGGAGAGCGCCTCCTCATGAGATGCGAGAGCGTCATCCGGGCGAACATGCAGGGAAAGGATACCTGACCTCGAGGTATGAGGCGGAAACGGGGCTCCTCTGGATGTGGGCGGGATTCTCGTGCTTCCTCTCGAGTGGAGTCAGGTATGTCTCGGGGAACTTCTTGAGTTGCAGCAAGGGTGTGAAGGACCCTTTGGAAGTTCCAGATGTTAGGTATGGTTAGCCTCGAGACGCCTCAGAGGAAAAGGGCCTCATCTCGCCTGGAGGGGAGAACCTCCTGGATTTTCTCGAGTTGCGGCAGGTGCTCTTGACTTACTACGGGGACCTCAGGGAACCGCTCTGGGGCCTCAGGAAAGGCCCAGTCCCCATGCGAGTTGCTCTGGGGCCTCTCGGGATTCCTCTCCCGTCGATGCCGGGGCCTAAGACCCCTGTGTGGAGTCGGTGCCGGAACCTGAGGTTTTCCTCTCCAGTGCTGACATGGATCTTGGGGTACTTCTGAAGTCTCCCCAGGGAGTTAGTCGTCGTCTTGTGTGGGGCATGAACGTGCGCTTTCCTCCCGAGCTGTAGCAGCAGTGCAACGCTTCCCTTCGCGTGGATCAAGGGATCTGTGGCTTTCCCTCGTGGCTTTCCCACGAGGCTTTCCCACAGTGCTGTCCCACGCTGCCATCGTGGTTGTGAGTCGATCCTCGGCTAGAAATTCGAGGCAGTGCAGGGAAATCAGGTTTCCCTGAAATGGACTAAGACATCTGGGCGGACTCTGGGAATGGTGGCCACGACCCTGGAGTTCCTCTCGCCTTTCCTGTGGAGAGCACCTCCTCTTGAGATGCGACAGGAACGCCCGGAATTCTTTCCCGACCACGCAGGGAAAGGATCCCTCCTCTCGAGCTAGGAGGCGGAAACGGGGCTCCTCTGGATGGGCGGGTCTCTGGTGCTTCCTCTCGAGTGGAGACGGGTATGTCGGGGAACTCTTGAGTTGCAGCAAGGGTGTGAAGGGTCCTTTGGCAAGTTCCAAAGGTTAGGTGTGATTAGCCTCGAGACGCCTCAGCGGAAATGGGCCTCATCTCGCCTGGAGGGAGAACCTCCTGGATGTTCTCAAGTTGCGGCAGGTGCTCTCGACTTACGACGCGGGGACCTCAGGGACCCGCTCTGGTGGCCTCAGGAAAGGCCAGTCCCAAGCGAGTTGCTCGGGGGCTCTCGGGATTCTTCTCCGTCGATGCCGGGCCTAAAACCTTGTGTGGAGACGGTGCCGGAACCTGAGGATTCCTCTCCAGTGCTGACATGGATCTTGGGGTATTTCTGGAGTCTCCCCAGGGAGTCAGTCCTCGTCTCGAGTGGGGGCATGCACGTGCGCTTTCCTCCCGAGCTGTAGCAGCAGTGTCACGCTTTCCCTTCGCCTGGATCAAGGGATCTGTGCTTTCCCTTGAGGCTCTCCCACGAGGCTTTCCCAGAAGGCTTTCTCACAGGGCTGTCCCACGTGCCACCGTGGTGTGAGTCGATCCTCGGCTTGAAAGTCGCCGGCAATCGAGGGAAAACAGATTTCCCTGGAATGGACTTAGACATCTGCGGGACTCTGGGAATGGTGGCAAGACCCGGGAGTTCCTCTCGCCTTTCCAGTGGAGAGCGCCTCCTCTTGAGATGCGACGCGGGAATGCCGGGAATTCTTTCCCGACCACGCAGGCGAAAGGATCCCTCCTCTCGAGCTAGGAGCGCGGAAACGGGGCTCCTCTGGATGTGGGCGGGCTCTCGTGCTTACTCTGGAGTAGAGACCGGAATGTCGGGGAACTTCTTGAGTTGCAGCAAGGGTGTGAAGGACCCTTTGGAAGTTCCAGAGGTTAGGTGTGATTAGCCTCGAGACGCCTCAGCGGAAATGGGCCTCATCTCGCCTGGAGGGGACAACCTCCTGGATTGTTTCTAGTTTGCGGCAGGTCCTCTCGTCTTACGACGGGGACCTCAGGGACCCGCTCTGGGTGGCCTCAGGAAAGGCCAGTCCCCATGCGAGTTGCTCGGGGGGCCTCTCGGGATTTCTCTGCCGT
>NW_017198611.1:0-7621 GCF_001704415.2 Capra hircus | reverse complement strand
TAATGCTTTAAGAGATGCAGATTAAAAAAACACTTCAGGGGAAGCAAAATTAACATTCATTAAGGAAGAGAGCTAAAAAGTGTTAACAAGCCTCTTGGCCAGAAGATAATGTAAATCACCAGAGACCTTTTGTATACAAAATGATGTATAGAAAGAGTCTGCGCTGCGAACGCTACATAATTCTGTGTTACCCATTGATCTCCATGTTTTATCAAAAGTATAAAAGGCCTTCTGAACAATAAAGGATTGGACCAGTTTCTCGAACTAGTCTCTCGGCCTAGTTTCTTGGGACTCTGGATCCCCCCATGTCTCTCTCTCTCTCTTCTTCTCTCCCTTCCCTCTCTCTGCTCTTTACTTTAACTTCAGGCTGAATCTCCATCTGGGGCGCGGAGGCTCGCCAGGTCTACTTACTTGCCCCGGCTGTTAAGACCCGCAGGAAAGGGAGCTTAAGGCGAGGCACCCTTAGATATTCAAGCGGGCGCCGGTGGCCCAACGTAGATGGTGCAAATTCCTTGTCTGGAATTTTAATGGCCTTCCGTGAAAACCAAGCTATTCAGCCCTCTTTCCTCACTTAATCTTCTTATTACACTATAGTTTCTTAACCTAATCTTACATTAATAAACAAACAAGTCTTTCCACGCCAACCCGTCCAGCCTTCGATTCCCTGGATCCACCGGGGCTGGACCCTGGCAAGCGCCTCCACTTGAGATGCGACGGGAACACGGGGAATTCTTTCCCCACCACGCAGGAAAAGGATCCCTCCTCTCGAGCTAGGAGGCGGAAACGGGGCTCCTCTGGATGTGGGCGGGACTCTCGTGCTTCCTCTCGAGTGAGACGGGTATGTCAGAGAACTTCTTGAGTTGCAGCAAGGGTGTGAAGGACCCTTTGGAAGTTCCAGATGTTAGATGTGATTAGCCTCGAGACGCCTCAGCGGAAATGGGCCTCATCTCGCCTGGAGGGGAGAACCTCCTGGATTTTCTCGAGTTGCGGCAGGTGCTCTCGACTTACGACGGGGACCTCAGGGACCCGCTCTGGTGGCCTCAGGAAAGGCCAGTCCCCATGCGAGTTGCTCGGGGCCTCTCGGGATCCTCTCCCGTCGATGCTGGGGCTTAAGACCTGTGTGGAGTCGGTGCGAAACCTGAGGATTCCTCTCCAGTGCTGACATGGATCTTGGGGTACTTCTGGAGTCTCCCAGGGGAGTCAGTCCTCGTCTCGAGTGGGGGCATGCACGTGCGCTTTCCTCCCGAGCTGTAGCAGCAGTGTCACGCTTTCCTTCGCATGGATCAAGGGATCTGTGGCTTTCCTTCGAGGCTTTCCCACGAGGATTTCCCACGAGGCTTTCCCACTGTCCCACGTGCCACCGTGTTGTGAGTCGATCCTCGGCTTGAAAGTCGAAACAGTGCAGGGAAAACAGGTTTCCCTGGAATGGACTGAGACATCTGGGGGATTCTGGGAATGGTGGCACGACCTGGAGTTCCTCTCGCCTTTCCTGTGGAGAGCGCCTCCTCTTGAGATGCGACGGGAACCCGGGAATTCTTTCCCGACCCGCAGGGAAAGGATCCTCCTCTCGAGCTAGGAGGCGGAAACGGGGCTCCTCTGGATGTGGGCGGGACTCTCGTGCTTCCTCTCGAGTGGAGACGGGTATGTCGGGGAACTTCTTGAGTTGCAGCAAGGGTGTGAAGGACCCTTTGGAAGTTCCAGAGTTAGGTGTGATTAGCCTCGAGAGCCTCAGCGGAAATGGGCCTCATCTCGCCTGGAGGGGAGAACCTCCTGGATTTTCTCGAGTTGCGGCAGGTGCTCTCGACTTACGACGGGGACCTCAGGGACCCTCTCTGGTGGCCTCAGGAAAGGCCAGTCCCCATGCGAGTTGCTCGGGGGCCTCTCGGGATTCCTCTCCCGTCGATGCCGGGGCCTAAGACCTTGTTGGAGTCGGTGCCGGAACCTGAGGATTCCTCTCCAGTGCTGACATGGATCTTGGGGTACTTCTGGAGTCTCCCCAGGGGAGTCAGTCCTCGTCTCGAGTGGGGGCATGCACGTGCGCTTTCCTCCGAGCTGTAGCAGCAGTGTCACGCTTCCCTTCGCGTGATCAAGGGATCTGTGGCTTTCCGAGGCTTTCCCACGGGGCTTTCCCACAGGGATGTCCCACGTGCCACGTGTGTGAGTCGATCCTCGGCTTGAAAGTCGAGGCAGTGCAGGGAAAACAGGTTTCCCTGGAATGGACTGAGACATCTGGGGGACTCTGGGAATGGTGGCACGACCCTGGAGTTCCTCTCGCCTTTCCTGTGGAGAGCGCCTCCTCTTGAGATGCGACGGGAACGCCGGGAATTCTTTCCCGACCACGCAGGGAAAGGATCCCTCCTCTCGAGCTAGGAGGCGGAAACGGGGCTCCTCTGGATGTGGGCGGACTCTCGTGCTTCCTCTCGAGTGGAGACGGGTATGTCGGGAACTTCTTGAGTTGCAGCAAGGGTGTGAAGGACCCTTTGGAAGTTCCAGAGTTAGGTGTGATTAGCCTCAAGACGCCTCAGCGGAAATGGGCCTCATCTCGCCTGGAGGGGAGAACCTCCTGGATTTTCTCGAGTTGCGGCAGGTGCTCTCGACTTACGACGGGGACCTCAGGGACCTGCTCTGGTGGCCTCAGGAAAGGCCAGTCCCCATGCGAGTTGCTCGGGGCCTCTCGGGATTCCTCTCCCCTCAATGCCGGGGGCGTAAGACCTTGTGAGGAGTCGGTTCCGGAACCTGAGGATTCCTCTCCAGTGCTGATGGATCTTGGGGTACTTCTGGAGTCTCCCCAGGGGAGTCAGTCCTCGTCTCGATTGGGGGCATGCACGAGCGATTTTCCTCCCGAGCAGTAGCAGCAGTGTCACGCTTCCCTTCGCGTGGATCAAGGGATCTGTGGCTTTCCCACGAGGCTTTCCCACAGGGCTGTCCCACGTGCCACCGTGGTGTGAGTGATCCTCGGCTTGAAAGTCGAGGCAGTGCAGGGAAAACAGGTTTCCCTGGAATGGACTGAGATATCTGGGGGACTCTGGGAATGGTGGCACGACCCTGGAGTTCCTCTCGCCTTTCCTGTGGAGAGCGCCTCCTATTGAGATGCGACGGGAACGCGGGGAATTCTTTCCCAACCACGCAGGGAAAGGATCCCTCCTCTGGAGCTAGGAGGCGGAAACGGGTCTCCTCTGGATGTGGGCAGGACTCTCGTGCTTCCTCGAGTGGAGACGGGAATGTCGGGGAACTTCATGAGTTGCAGCAAGGGTGTGAAGGACCCTTTGGAAGTTCCAGATGTTAGATGTGATTAGCCTCCAGAGCCTCAGCGGAAATGGGCCTCATCTTGCCTCTAGGGTAGAACCTCCTGCATTTTCTCGAGTTGCGGCAGGTGCTCTCGACTTACGACAGGGACCTCAGGGACCCGCTCTGGTGGCCTCAAGAAAGGCCAGTCCCCATGCGAGTTGCTCGGGGCCTCTCGGGATTCCTCTCCGTCGATGCCGGGCCTAAGACCTTGCTTGGAGTCGGTGCCGGAACGTGAGGATTCCTCTCCAGTGCTGACATGGATCTTGGGCTACTTCTGGAGTCTCCCCAGGGGAGTCAGTCCTCGTCTCGAGTGGGGGGCATGCACGTGCGCATTACTCCCGAGCTGTAGCAGCAGTGTCACGCTTCCCTTCGCGTGGATCAAGGGATCTGCGGCTTTCCCTCGAGGCTTTCCCACGAGGCTTTCCCACAGGGCTGTCCACGTGCCACCGTGATGTGAGTCGATCCTCGGCTTGAAAGTCGAGGCAGTGCAGGGAAAACAGGTTTCCCTGGAATGGACTGAGACATCTGGGGGACTCTGGGAATGGTAGCATGACCCTGGAGTTACTCTCGCCTTTCCTGTGGAGAGCGCCTCCTCTTGAGATGCGACGGGAACGCCGGGAATTCTTTCCCGACCACGCAGCGAAAGGATCCCACCTCTGGAGCTAGGAGGCGGAAACGGGGCTCCTCTGGATGTGGGCGGGACTCTCGTGCTTCCTCTCGAGTGGAGACGGGTATGTTGGGGAACTTCTTGAGTTGCAGCAAGGGTGTGAAGGACCCTTTGGAAGTTCCAGAGCTTAGGTGTGATTAGCCTCGAGACGCCTCAGCGGAAATGGGCCTCATCTCACCTGGAGGGGAGAACCTCCTGAATTTTCTCAAGTTGCGGCAGGTGCTCTCGACTTACGAAGGGACCTGATGGACCCGCGCTGGTGGCCTCATGAAAGGCCAGTCCCATGGAGTTGCTCGGGGCCTCTCGGGATTCCTCTTCCCTCGATGCCGGGGCCTAAGATCTTGTGTGGAGTCGGTGCTGGAACCTGAGGATTCCTCTCCAGTGCTGACATGGATCTTGGGTACTTCTGGAGTCTCCCAGGGGAGTCAGTCCTCGTCTCGAGTGGGGGCATGCACGTGGGCTCCCGAGCTGTAGCAGGAGTGTCACGCTTCCCTTCTTGTGGATCAAGGGTTCAGGGGTTTACCTCGAGGCTTTCCCATGAGGCTTTCCCACGAGGCTTTCCCACAGGGCTGTCTCACGTGCCACCGTTGTATGAGTCGATCCTCGGCTTGAAAGTCGAGGCAGTGCAGGGAAAACTGGTTTCCCTGGCTTGGACTGAGCATCTGGGGGACTCTGGGAATGGTGGCACGACCCTGGAGTTCCTCTCGCCTTTCCTGTGGAGAGCGCCTCCTCTTGAGATGCGACGGGAACGCCAGGAATACTTACCCGACCACGTATGGAAAGGATCCCTCCTCTGGAACTATGAGGCGAAAACGGGGCTCCTCTGGATGTGGGCGGGACTCTCGTGCTTCCTCTCGAGGGAAACGGGTATGTCGAGGAACTTCTTGAGTTGCAGCAAGGGTGTGAAAGACGCTTTGGAAGTTCCAGAGGTTAGGTGTGATTAGTCTCGAGACGCCTCAGCACAAATGGGCCTCATGTCGCCTGAAGGGGAGAACCTCCTGAATTTTCTCGAGTTGCGGCAGGTGCTGTGGACTTAAGACGGGGTCCTCAGGGACCCGCTCTGGTGGCCTCAGGAAAGGCCAGTCACCATGCGAGTTGCTCGGGGGCCTCTCGGGATTCCTCTCCCCTCGATGCCGGGCCTAAGACCTTGAGTGGAGTCGGTGCCGGAAACCTGGGATTCCTCTCCAGTGCTGACATGGATCTTGGGTACTTCTGGAGTCTCCCCAGGAGAGTCAGTCCTCGTCTCGAGTGGGGCATGCACGTGGCTTTCCCGAGCTGTAGCAGGAGTGTCACGCTTCCCTTCTTGTGGATCAAGGGTTCAGGGGTTTACCTCGAGGCTTTCCCATGAGGCTTTCCCACGAGGCTTTCCCACAGGGCTGTCCACGTGCCACCGTTGTATGAGTCGATCCTCGGCTTGAAAGTCGAGGCAGTGCAGGGAAAACTGGTTTCCCTGGCTTGGACTGAGCATCTGGGGGACTCTGGGAATGTGGCACGACCCTGGAGTTCCTCTCGCCTTTCCTGTGGAGAGCGCCTCCTCTTGAGATGCGACGGGAACGCCAGGAATTCTTTCCCGACCACGCAGGGAAAGGATCCCTCCTCTCGAGCTAGAGGCGGAAACGGGGCTCCTCTGGATGTGGGCGGGACTCTCGTGCTTCCTCTCGAGGGGAAACGGGTATGTCGGGAACTTCTTGAGTTGCAGCAAGGGTGTGAAGACCCTTTGGAAGTTCCAGAGGTTAGGTGTGATTAGTCAGACGCCTCAGCACAAATGGGCCTCATCTCGCCTGAAGGGGAGAACCTCCTGAATTTTCTCGAGTTGCGGCAGGTGCTCTCGACTTACGACGGGGTCCTCAGGGACCCGCTCTGGTGGCCTCAGGAAAGGCCAGTCCCCATGCGAGTTGCTCGGGGGCCTCTCGGGATTCCTCTCCCTCGATGCCGGGGCCTAAGACCTTGTGTGGAGTCGGTGCCGAAACCTGAGGATTCCTCTCCAGTGCTGACATGGATCTTGGGTACTTCTGGAGTCTCCCCAGGGAGTCAGTCCTCGTCTCGAGTGGGGGCATGCACGTGCTCTTTCCTCCCGAGCTGTAGCAGCAGTGTCACGCTTCCCTTCGCGTGGATCAAGGCATCAGGGGCTTTCCCTCGAGCTTTCCCACGAGGCTTCCAGGAGGCTTTCCCACAGGCCTGTCCACGTGCCACCGTGGTGTGAGTCGATCCTCGGCTTGAAAGTCGAGGCAGTCCAGGGAAAACAGGTTTCCCTGGAATGGACTGAGACATCTGGGGGACTCTGGGAATGTGGCACGACCCTGGAGTTCCTCTCGCCTTTCCTGTGGAGAGCGCCTCCTCTTGAGATGCGACGGGAATGCCGGGAATTCTTCCCGACCACGGGGGAAAGGATCCCTCCTCTCGAGCTAGGAGGCGGAAACGGGGCTCCTCTGGATGTGGGCGGGACTCTCGTGCTTCCTCTCGAGTGGAGACGGGTATGTCGGGGAACTTCTTGAGTTGCAGCAAGGGTGTGAAGGACCCTTTGGAAGTTCCAGAGGTTTAGATGTGATTAGCCTCCAGACGCCTCAGCGAAATGGGCCTCATCTCGCCTGGAGGGGAGAACCTCCTGGATTTTCTCGAGTTGGGCAGGTGCTCTCGTCTTACGACGGGACCTCAGAACCCGCTCTGGTGGCCTCAGGAAAGGCCAGTCCCCATGCAAAGTTGCTCGGGGGCCTCTCGGGATCCTCTCCGTAGATGCTGGGGCCTAAGACCTTGTGTGGAGACAGTGCCGGAACCTGAGTATCCTCTCCAGTGCTGACATGGATCTTGGGGTACTTCTGGAGTCTCCCCAGGGGAGTCAGTCCTCGTCTCGAGTGGGGGCATGCACGTGCCCTTTCTTTCCGAGCTGTAGCTGGCAGTGTCACTCCCCTCGCGTGGATCAAGGGACCTGTGGCCTCCCTGGAGGCTTTCCCACGAGGCTTTCCCACAGGACTATCCAACGTGCCACCGTGGTGTGAGTCGATCCTCGGCTTGAAAGTCGAGGCAAGTGAGGGAAAACAGATTTTCCCTGGAATGGACTGAGACATCTGGGGACTCTGGAATGGTGGCACGACCCTGGAGTTCCTCTCGCCTTTCCTGTGGAGAGCGCCTCTTCTTGAGATGCGACGGTAACAGGGAATTCTTTCCCCCCACGCAGGGAAAGGATCCCTCCACTCGAGCTAGGAGGGGGGAAACGGGCTCCTGCTGGATGTGGGCGGGACTCTCCTGCTTCCTCTCGAGTGGAGACGGGTATGTCGGGGAACTTCTGAGTTGCAGCAAGGGTGTGAAGGACCCTTTCCAAGTTCCAGAGGTTAGATGTGATTAGCCTCGGAGACGCCTCAACGGAAACGGGCCTCATCTCGCCTGGAGGGGAGAACTTCCTGGATTTTCTCGAGTTGTGGCAGGTGCTCTCAGTTACGACGGGACCTCAGGGACCCTCTCTGGCGGCCTCAGGAAAGGCCGACCCCATGCGAGTTGCTCGGTGCCTCTCGGGATTCCTCTCCCGTAGATGCCAGCGCCTAAGACCTTGTTGGAGTCGGTGCTGGAACGTGAGGATCTCTCCAGTGCTGACATTGATCTTGGGCTACTTTCTGGAGTCTCCCCAGGGGGTCAGTCCTCGTCTCGAGTGGGGGCATGCACGTGCGCTTC
>NW_017198610.1:0-7621 GCF_001704415.2 Capra hircus | reverse complement strand
CGAGGATGACTCACACCACAGGTGCACGTTGGACAGCCATGGGGAAGCCTCGTGGGAAAGCCTCGGGAAAGAGGGAAAGCCACAGATTCCTTCATCCACGCGAAGGGAAAGCGTGACACTACAGCTACAGCTCGGAGGAAAGCGCACGTGCATGCCCCAACTCGAGACGAGGACTGACTCCCTTAGGGAGACTCCAAAAGTACCCCAGAACCATGTCAGCACTGGAGAGGAATCCTCGGTTCCTGCCACGACTCTACACAAGTCTTAGGCCCCAGCATCGACGGGAGAGGAATCCGAGAGGCCCATGCAACTCGCATGGGACTGGCCTTTCCTGAGGCACCAGAGCGGGTCCCTGAGGTCCCCGTCGTAAGTCGAGAGCACCTGCCGCAACTCGAGAAAATCCAGGAGGTTCTCCCTTCCAGGCGAGATGAGGCCCATTTCCGCTGAGGCGTCTCGAGGCTAATCACCCGAACATCTGGAACTTCCAAAGGGTCTTTCACACCCTTGCTGCAACTCAAGAAGTTCCCCGACATACCCGTCTCCACTCGAAAGGAAGCACGAGAGTCCGGCCCACATTCAGAGGAGCCCCGTTCCGCCTCCTAGCTCGAGAGGTGGGATCCTTTCCCTGCGTGTTCGGGAAAGAATTCCCGCGTTCCCGTCGCATCTCAAGAGGAGGCGCTCTCCACAGGAAAGCGAGAGGAACTCCAGGGTCGTGCCACCATTCCCAGAGTCCCTCAGATGTCTCAGTCCATTCAGGAAACCTTTTTCCTGCACTGCCTCGACTTTCAAACGAGGATCGACTCACACCACGGTGCACGTGGACAGCCTGTGGGAAAGCTCTCAGGGAAAGCCTCGTGGGAAAGCCTCGAGGGAAAGCCACAGATCCCTTGATCACGCGAAGGGAAGCCTGACACTGCTGCTACAGCTCGGGAGAAAGCGCACGTGCATGCCCCCATCGAGACGAGGACGACTCCCCTGGGGAGACTCCAGAAGTACCCCAAGATCCATGTCAGCACTGGAGAGGAATCCTCAGGTTCCGGCACCGACTCCACACAAGATTTAGGCCCCGGCATCGACGGGAGAGGAATCCCGAGAGGCCACCGCCAACTCGCATGGGGACTGGCCTTTCCTGAGGGCACCAGAGCGGTCCCTGAGGTCCCCCTCGTAAGTCGAGAGCACCTGCCGCAACTTGAGAAAATACATTAGGTTCTCCCCTCCAGGCGAGATGAGGCCCATTTCCGCTGAGGCGTCTCCAGGCTAATCACTTCTAATATCTGGAACTTCCAAATGGTCTTTCACACCATTGCTGCAACTCAAGAAGTTCCCCGACATACCCGTCTCCACTTGAGAGGAAGCACGAGAGTCCCGGCCACATCCAGAGGAGCCCCGATTCCGTCTCCTAACTCGAGAGGTGGATCCTTTCCCTGCGTGGTCGGGAAAGAATTCCCGGCGTTCCCGTCGCATCTCAAGAGGAGGCGATCTCCACAGGAAAGTCGAAAGGAACTCCAGGGTCGTGCCACCATTCCCAGAGTCAACCAGATGTCTCCATCCATTCAGGGAAACCTGTTTTCCCTGCACTGCCTCGACTTTCAAGCCGAGGATCGACTCACACCACGGTGGCACATGGACAGCTCTGTGGGAAAGCCTCGTGGGAAAGCCTCGAGGGAAAGCCCCTCATCCCTTGATCCACGCGAAGGGAAGCGTGACACTGCTGCTACAGATCAGGAGGAAACCACATGTGCATGCCCCCACTCAAGATGAGGACTAACTCCCCTGGGGAGACTCCAGAATTACCCAAATATCCATGTCAGCACTGGAGAGGAATCCTCAGGTTCAGGCACCAACTCCACACAAGATCCTTAGGCCCCGGCATTAACGGAGGGGAATCACAAGAGGCCCCCGAGCAACTCGAATGGGGACTGGCCTTTCCTGGGCCACCAGAGCGGGTTCCTGAAGTCCCCGTCGTAAGTCTAGAGCGCCATGACCACAACTCGAGAAAATTCAGGAGGTACTCCCCTCCAGGCGAGATGAGGCCCATTTCCCAGAGGCGTCTCGAGGCTAATCACACCTAACCTATGGAACTTCCAAAGGGTCCTTCACACCCTTGCTGCAACTCAAGAAGTTCCCTGACATACCCGTCTCCACTCGAGAGGAAGCGACGAGAGTCCCGCCCACATCCAGAGGAGCCCCGTTTCCGCCTCCTAGCTCGGAGAGGAGGGAATCCTTTCCCTGCGTTGTCGGAAAAGAATTCCCGGTGTTCCCGTCGCATCTCAAGAGGAGGTCCCTCTCCGCCGGAAAGGCGAGAGGATCTCCAGGGTCGTGCCACCATTCCCTGAGTCCCCCAGATGTCTCAGTCCATTCCAGGGAAATCCTGTTTTCCCTGCACTGCCTCGACTTTCAAGCCGAGGTATCGACTCACACCACGGTGGCACGTGGGACAGCCCTGTGGGAAAGCCTCGTGGGAAAGCCTCGTGGGAAAGCCTCGAGGGAAAGCCACAGATCGCATGATCCACGCGAAGGGAAGCGTGATACTGCTGCTACATCTCGGGAGGAAAGCGCACGTGCATGCCCCCACTCGAGACGAGGACTGACTCCCCTGGGGAGACTCCAGAAGTACCCCAAGATCCATGTCAGCACTGGAGAGGAATCCTCAGGTTCCGTCACCGACTCCACACAAGGTCTTAGGCCCCGGCATCGACAGGAGAGTAATCCCAAGAGGCCCCCGAGCAACTCACCTGGGGACTGGCCTTTCTTGAAGCCACCAGTCGGGTCCCTGAGGTCCCCGTCGTAAGTCGAGAGCACCTGCCGCAACTCGAGAAAATCCAGGAGGTTCTCCCCTGCAGGCGAGATGAGGCCCGTTTCCACTGAGGTGTCTCGAGTCTAATCACAGTAGACCTCTGGAACTTCCAAAGAGTCTTTCACAGCCATGCTGCAACTCAAGAAGTTCCCCGACATACCCGTCTCCACTCAAGAGGAAGCACGAGGGTCCCGGCCACATCCAGAGGAGCTCCGTTTCCGGCTCGTAGCTCGAGAGGACGGATCCTTTCCCTGCTTGGTCGGGAAAGAATTCCCCGGCATTCCCATCGCATCTCAAGAGGAGGCGCTCTCCAAAGGAAAGGGGAGAGGAACTGCAGGGTCGTGCCACCATTCCCAGAGTCCCCCGGATGTCTCATTCCATTCCAGGGAAACCTGTTTTCCCTGCTCTGCCTCGACATTCAAGCCGAGGATCGACTCACACCACGGTGGCACGTGGCACAGCCCTGTGGGAAGTCCTCGTGGGGAAAGCCTCGTGGGAAAGCCTCGAGGGAAAGACACAGATCCCTTGATCCACGCGAAGGGAAGCGTGACACTGCTGCTTCAGCTCGGGAGGAAATCGCACGTGAATGCCCCCACTCGAGACGAGGACTGCCTCCACTAGGGAGACTCCATTAGTACCCCAAGATCCATGTCAGCACTGGAGAGGAATCCTCAGGTTCCGGCACTGACTCCACACAAGGTCTTAGGCCCGGGCATCGACGGGAGGGGAATCCCGAGATGCCCCCGAGCAACACGCATGGGACTGGCCTTTCCTGAGGCCACCAGAGCGGGTCCCTGAGGTCCCCGTCGTAAGTCGAGAGCACCTGCCGCAACTCGAGAAAATCCAGAAGGTTCTGCCCTCCAGGAGAGATGAGGCCCATTTCCGCTGAGACGTCTCGAGGCTAATCACACCTAACCTCTGAAACTTCCAAAGAGTCCTTCACGTCCTTGCTGCAACTCAAAGAAGTTCCCTGACATACCTGTCTCCACTCGAGAGGAAGCACGAGAGGCCTGCCCACATCCAGAGGAGCCCCGTTTCCGTCTCCTAGCTCGAGAGGAGGGATCCTTTCCCTGTGTTGTCGGGAAAGAATTCCCGGTGTTCCCATAGCGTCTCAAGAGGGAGTCGCTCTCCACAGGAAAGGAGAGAGGAACTCCAGGGTGGTGCCACCATTCCCAGAGTCCCCCACATGTCTCAGTCCATTTCACGGAAACCTGCTTTCCCTGCATTAACTTGGCTCTCAAGCCGAGGATCGACTCACACAACGGTGGCATGTGGGACAGCCCTTTGGGAAAGCCTCGTGGGAAAGCCTTGTGGGAAAGACTGGAGGGAAAGCCCCTGATCCCTTACTCCACAAGAAGGGAAGCGAGATACTGCAGCTACAGCTCGGGAAGTAAGCGCATGTGCATGCGCCCACTCGAGACGAGGACTGACTCCCCTGGGGAGACTCCAGAAGTACCCAAGATCCATGTCAGCAAGGAGAGGAATCCTCAGGTTCCTGCACCGACTCCACACAAGGCCTTAGGCCCGGCATCGATAGGAGTGAAATCCCGAGAGGCCCCCGAGCCACTCGCATGGGGACTGGCCTTCCTGAGGCCACCAGAGCGAGTCCCTGAAGTCCCCGTCATAAGTCGAGAGAACCTGCCACAACTCGAGAAAACCAGGAGGTTCTTCCCTCCAGACGAGATGAGCCCCATTTCCACAGAGGCGACTCGAGGCTAATCACACCTAACCTCTGGACCTTCCAAAGGGCCCTTCACACCCTTGCTGCAACTCAAGAAAGTTCCCTGACATACCCGTCTCCACTCGAGAGGAAGCACGAGAGTCCCGCCCACATCCAGAGGAGCCCTGTTTCCGCCTCCCTAGCTCGACAGGAGGGATCCTTTCCCTGCGTGTTCGGAAAAGAATTCCCGGCGTTCCCGTCACATATCAAGAGGGGGCGCTCTCCACAGGAAAGGCGAGAGGAACTCCAGGGTCGTGTCACCATTCCCAGAGGTCCCCCAGATGTCTCAGTCCATTCCAGGGAAGCCTGTTTCCCCGGCACTGCCTCGACTTTCTAACCGAGGATCGACTGACTCCACGGTGGCACGTGGGACATCACTGGGGAAAGCCTCGTTGGAAAGCCTGGTGGGAAAGCGTCGTGGGAAAGCCTCATGGGAAAGCCTCGAGGGAAAGCCACAGATCCCTTGATCCACGCGAAGGAACCATGACACTGCTGCTGCAGCTCGGGAGGAAAGCGCACGTGCATGCTCCCACTCGAGACAAGGACTGACTCCCCTGGGGAGACTCCAGAAGTACTCCCAAAATCCATGTCAGCACTGGAGAGGAAACCTCAGTTTACGGCACCGACTCCACACAAGTTCTTAGGCCCCGGCACCGACGGGAGAGGATCCGAGAGGTCCCCGTGCAACTTGCATGGGGACTGGCCTTTCCTGAGGCCACCAGAGAGGGTCCCTGAGGGCCCCGTCGTAGGTCGAGAGCACCTGCCGCAACTTGAATAAATCCAGGAGGTTCTCCCTTTCAGGCGAGATGAGGACCATTTCTGCTGAGACGTCTCGAGGCTAATCACACCTAACCTCTGGAACTTCCAACGGGTCCTTCACACCCTTGCTGCAACTCAAGAAGTTTCCGACATACCCGTCTCCACTCGAGAGGAAGCACGAGAGTTCCGCCCACATCCAGAGGAGCCCCGTTTCCGCCTCCTAGCTGGAGAGGAGGGATCCTTTCCCTGCGTGGTCGGGAAAGAAATTCCAGCGTTCCCTTGAATCTCAAGAGGAGGCACTCTCCACAGGAATGGCGAGAGGAACTCCAGGGTCGTTCCCCATTCCCAGAGTCCCCCAGATTTCTCAGTCCATTCCAGGGAAACCTGTTTTCCCTGCACTGCCTCGACTTTCAAGCGAGGATCGACTCACACCACGGTGGCACGTGGGACAGCCCTGTGGGAAAGCCTCGTGGGAAAGCCTCATGGGAAAGCCTCGAGGGAAAGCCACAGATCCCTTAATCCACTCGAAGGGAAGCGTGACACTGCTGCTACAGCTCGGGAGGAAAGAGTACGTGCATGCCCCCACTAGATACGAGGACTGACTACGCTGGGGAGATTCCAGAAGTATCCCAAGATCCATGTCAGGACAGGAGAGGAATCCTCAGGTTGGAGCACCATCACCACTCAAGGTCTTAGGCCCCGTCATCGACGGGAGAGGAATCCCGAGAGGCCCCGAGCAACTCGCATGGGGACTGGCCTTCTTTCTAAGGCCACCAGAGTGGGTCCCTGAGGTCCCCGTCGTAAATCGAGAGCACGTGAAGCAACTCGAGAAAATCCAGGAGGGTTCTCCCCTCCAGGCGAGATGAGGCCCATTTCGGCTGAGGCGTATCGAGGCTAATCACACCTAAACTCTGGAACTTCCAAAGGGTCCTTCACACCCTTGCTGCATCTCAAGAAGTTCCCCAACATATCCGTCTCCACTCGAGAGGAACTACGAGTGTCCCGCCCTCATCCAGAGGAGCCCCATTTACCCCTCCTAGCTTGAGAGAAGGGATCCTTTCCCTGCGTTTCGGTAAAAAATTCTCGGAGTTTCCGTCGTAACTCAAGAGGAGGCGCTCTCCACAGGAAAGGCGAGAGAAACTCCAGGGTCGTGCCACCATTCCCAGAGACCCCCAGATGTCTCAGTCCATTCCAGGGAAACCTGTTTTCCTGCACTGCCTCGACTTTCATGCCGACGAACGACTCACACTACGGTGGCACGTGTACAAACCTGTGGGAAGCCTCGTGGGAAAGCCTCGAGGGATAGCCACAGATCCTTGATCCACGGGAAGGAAGCGTGAATCTGCTGCTTCAGCTCGGGAGGAAAGCTCACGTGCATGCCCCCACTCGAGACGGACGAAAGACTCCCCTGGGGAGACTCGAGAAGTAGCCCAAGATCCATGTCAGCAATGGAGAGGAATCCTCAGGTTCCGGCACCGACTCCACACAAGATCTTAGGCCCGGCCTCGACGGAGAGGAGTCCCGAGAGGCCCCGAACAACTCGCCTGGGATCTGGCCTTTCCTGAGGCCACCAGAGCGGGTCGCTGAGGTCCCATCGGAAAGTCGAGAGCACCTGCCGCAACAAAGAGAAAATCCAGGTGGATTTCCCTTGAGGCGAGATGAGGCCCATTTCTGCTGAGGTGTCTCGAGGCTAATCACACCAAACCTCTGTAACTTCCAAAGGGTGATTCACACCCTTGCTGCAACTCAAGAAGTTCCCGACATACCCGTCTCCACTTGAGAGGAAGCACGAGAGTCCGCTCACATCCAGAGGAACCCCGTTCCGCCTCCTAGCTCGAGAGGAGGGATCATTTCCTTTCGTGGTCGGGAAAGAATACCCAGCGTTCCCTTTCGCTTCTCAAGAGGAGTCGCTCTCCACAGGAAAGGCGAGAGGAACTCCAGGGTGGTGCCACCGATTCACAGAGTCCCCCAGATGTCTCAGTCCATTCCAGGGAACCTGTTTTCCTGCACTGCCTCGCACTTTCTCCTGAGATACACCCACTCACACGGTGGGGCGTGGGACAAAGCCTCGTGGAAAGCCTTGTGGGAAAGCCTCGTGAGGAAGCCTCGAGGGAAAGCCACTGATCCCTTGATCCAGGCGACGGGAGCATGACACTGCTGCTACACCTCGGGAAGAAAGCGCAGGTGCATGCCCCCACTCGAGATGAGGAGTGACTCCCATGGGAGACTCCAGAAGTACCCCAAGATCCATGTCAGCACTGGAGAGGAAACCTCAGTTCTGGCCACCGACTCCACACAAGTTCTTAGGCCCCAGCATCGACGGAAGAGGAATCCGCGAGAGGCCC
>NW_017198609.1:0-7621 GCF_001704415.2 Capra hircus | reverse complement strand
TGTATCCAAAAGTGTTTCACGCTTCCTTCCAGGGAAACCATTTTCCTGCACTTGCCTCGACTTCAAGCGCGGGATTCGACTCACATGAAGGGGGCACCTGGACAGCCCTGGTTGGGAAAGCCTCGTGTCGAAAGCTCGAGGGAAAGCCACAGATCCCTTGATCACGCGAAGAGGAAGCGTGACACTTTTCTGCTACACTCGCGAGGATAACGCGCCACGGCTGCATGCCCCCACTCGAGACGAGGGACTGACTCCCAGGGCAGACTTCAGAAGTTTCCAAGCATTCCACTGATACAGCAGCGTGAGACCAGAAGGATTATACATGCGAATCTAATATCCTTTAGGATGGGTACCTGCCGTTGGATCTCTTGCAGCATCCAAAGGTGCGCACACTCATCAAGAGGTCTTCTCTTTCCAAAGAGCACACAGGCTCAAAGGGCATTCAGAGACCGTAGCGTACACTCCCGAGGCGTGGCTCCAGTTTTCTTTAAATAGGCTCCCAACCTCTCACACCAGATCAACATAGCAAATGACCATGGACTGCCCTGTATCCATAATGACCAGCCTAAGCCGTCGAGCAATGAGCGATGGAACCTTTGCTTGCGGTCAACCTGAGGTGTATGTCCCCATAATCAGTAGTCTAGTCCCGAGAGCACTCTGCCCGCAAGTCGCGCATTGAAAATCAAGAGCGTTCTTCCTCCTCCCATGCGATAGTTATGAGGTCCCATTTCCCGGCCATTGAGGAGTGCTCAATATGCTGATAGATGCTAGATCATTGGCTACATAACTTTTTCATATCCCAAAGGAGTAAAGTAATCTTATTCTGGAAACTTTCCTAATATCAGTGGTCCTGGTCAGCCAGGCACTTTGCGTGTGGCAACCTCAACAATCGATCCATTTGGCCCGAACCACCATCATCCCGGGTCTCCAGCTAGAGAGGAAGCACTTCCGATTAATCCCCACCCAGCATCTCAGTAGGAGCCCCGTTGCCGTTTCCCTAGAACTCGAAGAAGGAGGATGATCGTTGCCCTCGCCGTTCTCCAGGTAACGCGAAAAGCGAATTCCCCGTGTCGTTTCCCGTTCCAAATCTCAAGAGAAGGCCGCTTCTCCACAGGAAAGGTGTCGGGCGAGGAGAACATCCAAGGGTCGTGCCACCATTCCCAGATTCCCCCCAAATGCCTTCTCAGTCACATTACAGGCGTGAGATACCTTTTTTCCCTGCCACACTGCCTCAGGACTTTCAAGCCTGAGGATCGATATCATCTACCACGGTTTTGGCACGTGCGCGGCAAACAGCCCTGTGGCGAAAGCCTCGTGGGAAAACACTCGTTGCGAAAAGCCCTTACCTGGATAATGCCTGCAATAGCATCCCTAATAGATGCCGAATGCGGACCCGATATGCTGCAAAGCGAGTGTACTACCTTTGGCTGCCTTTATGCAGACCTGCTTGAGCGGTTATAAAACGGACCAAACAGCGCCACAGATACATTTGTCTCCACCCCCTACTCTCGCTCGAGACTTGAGGCACTGACTTTTCCTGGGGGCGGTAGACTCCAGACACTTTCATTCAGCCGGAAGTCTACCGCCCAAGCATTCTCATAGTCTAGCCCCTGGAGAGGAATGCTCAGGTGTGTTCCGAGAATCAACTCTCCACTATCAACTATCTTATTGGGCACCCTTTCCTGCTGCTACACTCGGGAAGGAAAGCGCACGTGCATGCCCCCACTCGAGACGAGGACTGACTCCCAGGGGAGACTCCAGAAGTTTCCCAAGATCCATGTCAGCACTGGAGAGGAATCCTCAGGTTCCGGCACCGACTCCACACAAGGTCTTAGGCCCCGGCATCGACGGGAGAGGAATCCCGAGAGGCCCCCGAACAAATCGCATGGGGACTGGCCTTTCCTGAAGCCACCAGAGCGGGTCCCTGTTGTCCCCATCATAAGTCGAGAGCACCTGCCCCAAGTCGAGAAAATCCAGGAGGTTTCTCCCCTCCACGCGAGATGAGGCCCATTTCCGCTGAGGAGTCTCGAGGCTAATCACACCTAATATCTGGAAATTCCAAAGGTCCTTCACACACTTGCTGCAACTCAAGAAGATGCCCAACATACCCGTCTCCACTCGAGAGGAAGCACGATAATCCCACCCACATCCAGAGGAGCCCCGTTTCCGTTTCCTAGCTCGAGAGGAGGTATCGTTTTCCTGCGTGGTCGGGAAGGAATTCCCGGCGTTCCCGTCGCATCTCAAGAGAAGGCGCTCTCCACAGGAAAGGCGAGAGGAACTCCAGGGTCGTGCCACCATTCCCAGATTCCCCCAAATGTCTCAGTCCATTCCAGGGAAACCTGTTTTTCCCTGCACTGCCTCGACTTTCAAGCTGAGGATCGATTCACACCACGGTGGCACGTGGGACAGCCCTGTGGGAAAGCCTCGTGGGAAAACCTCGTGGGAAAGCCTCCTTGGAAAGCCATAGATCCCTTGATCCACGCGAAGTGAAGCGTGACACTGCTGCTACAGCTCGGAGGAAAGCGCACGTGCATGCCCCCACTCGAGACGAGGACTGACTTTCCTGGGGAGACTCCAGAAGTACCCCAAGATCCATGTCAGCACTGGAGAGGAATGCTCAGGTTCCGGAACCAACTCCACACAAGATCTTAGGCACCGGCATCGAAGGGAGAGGAATCCTGAGAGGCCCCGAGCAACTCGTATGGGGACTGGCCTTTCCTGAGGCCACCAGAGCGGGTACCAGGGTCTCCGTCGTAAGTCGAGAGCACCTGCCGCAACTCGAGAAAATCCAGGAGGTTCTCCCCTCCAGGAGAGATGAGGCCCATTACCGCAGAGGCGACTTGAGGCTAATCACATCAAAGATCTGGAACTTCCAAAGGGTCCTTCACACCCTTGCTGCAACTCAAGAAGTTCCCCGACATACCCGTCTCCACTCGAGAGGAAGCACGAGAGTCCCGCCTACATCGAGAGGAGCCCCGTTTCCGCCTCCTAGCTCGAGAGGAGAGATCCTTTCCCTGCGTGTTCGGGAAAGAATTCCCGGCGTTCCCGTCGCATCTCAAGAGGAGGCGCTCTCCACAGGAAAGGCGAGAGGAACTCCAGGGTCGTGCCACATTCCCAGAGTCCCCCAGAAGACTCAGTCCGTTCCAGGGAAACCTGTTTTCCCTGCACTGCCTCGACTTTCAAGCCGAGGATCGACTAACACCACGGTGGAACGTGGGACAGCCCTGTGGGAAAGCCTCGTGGGAAAGCCTCGAGGGAAAGCCTCACAGATCCGTTGATCCTCGCGAAGAGAATGGTGACACTGCTGCTACAGCCTGGGTGGAAAGCCCACGTGCATGCCCCACTCGAGACGAGACTGACTCCCTGGGGAGACTCCAGAAGTACCCAAGATCCATGTCAGCACTGGAGAGGCATCCTCAGGTTCCGGCACTTACTCCACACAAGGTCTTAGTCCCAGCATCGACGGAAGAGGAAACCCGAGAGGCCCCTGTGAGGCCCCCGAGCAACTCGCATGGGGACTTGCCTTTCCTGAGGCCACCAGAGCGGCTCCCTGAGGTTCCCGACGTTATTAGAGAGCACGTGCCGCAACTCGAGAAAATCCAGGAGGTTCTCCCCTCCAGGCGAGATGAGGCCCATTTCCGCAGAGGCGTCTCGAGGCTAATCACATCTCATATCTGGAATTTCCAAAGGGTCCTTCACACCCTTGCTGCAACTCAAGAAGTTCCCCGACATACCCGTCTCCACTCGAGAAGAAGCACGAGAGTTCCACCCACATCTAGAGGAGCCCCGTTTCCGCCTCCTAGCTTGAGAGGAGGGATCCTTTCCCTGCGTGGTCGGGATAGAATTCCCGGCGTTCCCTTCGCATCTCAAGAGGAGGCACTCTCCACAGGAAAGGCGAGAGGAACTCCAGGTAGTGCCACCACCAGAGACAACCAGATGTCTCCGAACATTCCAGGGAAACCTATTTTCCTGCACTGCCTCGACTTTCAAGCGAGGATCGACTCACACCACGGTTGCATGTGGGAGCCCTGTGGGAAAGCCTCGTGGGAAAGCCTCCGGGAAAGCCCCTGATCCCTTGATTTTACGCGAAGGGAAGCGCGACACTGCTGCTAACGCTCGGGAGGAAAGCGCACGTGCATGCCCCCATTCAAGACGAGGACTGACTCCCCTGGGAGACTCCAGAAGTACCCAAGATCCATGTCAGCACTGGAGAGGAATCCTCAGGTTCCGACACTGACTCCACACAAGGTCTTACCCCCAGCATCGACGGAGAGGAATCCCGAGAGGCCCCCGAGCAACTCGCATGGGAACTGGCCTTTACTGAGGCCTCCAGAGCGGGTCCCAGGGGTCCCCGTCGTAAGTCGAGAGCACCTGCCGCAACTCGAGAAAATCCAAGAGGTTCTCCCCTCCAGGCGAGATGAGGCCCATTTCCGCTGAGGCGTCTCGAGGCTATTCACACCTAACCTCTGGAACTTCCAAAAGGTCCTTCACACCCTTGCTGCAACTCAAGAGGTTCCCGACATATCCGTCTCCACTCGAGAGGAAGCACGAGAATCCCGCTCACATCCAGAGGAACCCCGTTTCCGCCTCCTTGCTCGAGAGGAGGATCCTTTCCTGCGTGGTCGGGGAAGAATTCCCGGCATTCCCGTCGCATCTCAAGAGGAGGCACTCTCCACAGGAAAGGCAAGAAGAACTCCAGGGTCGTGCCACCATTCCCAGAGTCCCGCAGATGTCTCAGTCCATTCCAGGGAAACCTGTTTTCCCTCCACTGCCTCGACATCAAGCCGAGGATCGAGTCACACCACGGTGGCACGTGGGACAGCCCTGTGGAAAAGCCTCGTGGGAAAGCCTCCTGGGAAAGCCTCGAGGGAAAGCCACAGATCCCTTGAGCCACGCGAAGGGAAGCGTGACACTGCTGCTACAGCTCGAGAGTAAAGCGCACGTGCATGCCCCCACTCGAGACGAGGACTGACTCCCCTGGGGAGACTCCAGAAGTACCCCAAGATCCATGTCAGCACTGGAGAGGAATCCTCAGGTTCCAGCACCGACTCCACACAAGGTCTTAGACCCCTGGCATCGATGGAAGAGGAATCCCGAGAGGCCCCCGAGCAACTCGCATGGGGAATGGTCTTTCCTGAGGCCACCAGAGCGGGTCCCTGAGGTCCCCGTCGTAAGTCCAGAGCACGTGCCACAACTCGAGAAAATCCAGGAGGTTCTCCCCTCCAGGCGAGATGAGGCCCATTTCCGCTGAGGTGTCTCGAGGCTAATCACACCTAACCTCAGGAACTTCCAAAGGATCCTTCACACCCTTTCTGCAACTCAAGAAGTTCCCCGACATACCCGTCTCCACTCGAGAGGAAGGACGAGAGTCCCGCCACATCCAGAGGAGCCCCGTTTCCGCCTCCTAGCTCGAGACGGGAATCCTTTCAGTGTGTGTGGTCGGGAAAGAATTCCGGTGTTCCCGTCGCCTCTCAAGAACAGGCGCTCTCCACAGGAAAGGCCAGAGGAACTCCAGGGTCGTGCCACCATTCCCAGAGTCCTCCAGATGTCTCAGTCCATGCCAGGGACACCTGTTTTCCCTGCACTGCCTCGACATTCATGCAGATTATCGACCCACACAACGGTGGCACTTGGGACAGCCCTGTGGGAAAGCCTGTTTGGAAAACTTGGTGGGAATGCCCAAAGGGAAAGCCACAGATCCCTTGATCGTCGGGCCGGGAAGACTGACACTGGTTCCTAGAGCTCGGGAGGAAAGCGCACGTGAATGCCCCCACTCGAGATGAGGACTGAATCGCCTCCAGAAGTACCCCAGGATCCATGTCAGGCCTGGAGAGAAATCCTCACGTTCCGGCCCAACTCCAGACAAGGTCTTAGGTTCCGGCATCTACGGTAGAGGAATCCAGGGAGGTCCCCTAGCAACTCGCATGGGGACCTGCCTTTCCTGAGGCCACCAGAGCGGGTCCCTGAGGTCCCCGTCGTAAGTCGAGAGCACCTGCCGCAAGTCGAGAAAATCCTGGAGGTTTCCCCTCCAGGCGAACAGAGGCGAATTATTGCTGAAGCATCTCGAGGCCAATCACACCTACCCCCTGAACCGTCCAAAGGTTCCTTCACACCCTTGCTGCAACTCAAGAAGTTCCCCGATATACCCGTATGCACTCGAGAGGAAGCAGAAGGGTCCCGCCTGCCGGGGTCCAGCCCCGGTGGATCCAGGGAATTCGAAGGGTGGACGGCGTTGGCGTGGAAAGACTTGTTTATTTATTAATGTAAGATTAGATTAGGAAACTATAGTGTAGTAAGAAGATTAAGTGGAGGAAGAGGGCTGAATAGCTTGGTTTACGCGGAAGGCCAATAAAATTCCAGACAAGGAATTTGCACATCTACGCTGGGCCACCGGCGCCCGCTTGAATATCTAAGGGTGCCTCGCCTTAAGCTCCCTTTCGCGCGGGTCTTAACAGCCGGGGCAAGTAAGTAGACCTGGCGAGCCTCCGCCCCAGATGGAGATTCAGCCTGAAGTTAAAGTAAAGAGCAGAGAGAGGGAAGGGGAGAGAAGAGGAGAGAGAGAGACATGGGGGGAGCCAGAGTCCAAGAAACCAGGCCGAGAGACTAGTTCGAGAAACTGGTCCGAGAAACTGGTCCCCGGCCCCTGGCCCCCGTCCTTTATTGTTCAGAAGGCCTTTTATACTTTTGTAAAACACGGAGATCAATGGTAACACAGAATTATGTAGCGTTCGCAGCCCAGACTCTTTCTATACATCATTTTGTATACAAAAGGTCTCAGGTGATTTACATTATCTTCTGGCCAAGAAGCTTGTTAACACTTTTTATCTCTCTTCCTTAATGAATGTTGATTTTGTTTCCCCTGAAGTGTTTTTCTTTAATTTGCATCTCCTTAAAGCATTAAAGTTACATCTCTATAGAACAAAGGTGCAGTGGGATATAACAAAGAAGGTACTTAACTCGAAGATCTAATGTTGCTAATACCAGGTCTACTACTTGTTTTTCTATATACCAACTATATCTAAAAATAAAGGATATGAAAATTTGGCAGCAAGCATTGACCCAAAAAATGAAACCTTTAATCAGTCCTATTCTAAAGATTTTGACTCCTCGGAAGCTCCTACATTCCTAGGATGTTTTAAGCTTCCTGTGCCTCCTGCGGTCAGGAGGCCTCAAACAATCACATGCGCAGCTGTACGAGTCCTGCAGGCAGGCTAGAAAGCCATCAGAGGGTTTTTGGATTGAAACACTCTTTCAAATGCAGAAGACTAAAGCCCTGAATTGACTTTTTCCCAGAAAATGTCAGAAGAGTGGAAAAGCAGAGCACAAAAGCCGGCAGATTTTTGTTGGGGTACATGCTTAGGAATTTCCAGAGGGGTCCCTGAAGTCTGAGCACGCCTTGCGTATGTCAGCTTCCTTCCTCATGACCTTGTCATGGGGGGATTCCTCACACTGGCTCCCGGCATCTCACCCTTTTTAATTTTAAATAATTAATTATTTATGTTTAAAATCAGGTGCAGTTCGGTCTCGAGATTCCGAATGCTCTGCCGAAGAATCTAGACAGACAGGGAAGTATGATTATGAGGAGCAAGATTATAAACAGTAGACAGAACAGTCTTCAGAA